>NW_015151687.1:99170-204955 GCF_000732505.1 Cyprinodon variegatus
ATGACCTTTGATGACCTCTTCCTTTATTTTAGTAAACAGACAAGAATCCCAATCATGCCTGGAACTAAACATTGTTCCTGTTACAATAAAAATGTGTTTGTCTAGGGATATGTCTAGGGATAAAATGGTACATCCAGCTTACAAATGAGGAAAAATCCACCATTTAATGTATTCTAGGGTAAATTAAGAAACCAAATTTACTCTTCCCTCTTTCTTTTGTAATTTGTACTAAGGCTTTTATGAACCAGTGCAGGTTTGAGCAGTTTCAATTTAGCTGTTTCATTCTTGTCTAATTCTGAGCCTGTTTTAAGCACAGATAATGCTCTATTTATGTTTCCAAAACAGAATAACAGCTTCATAGTCTTAAATTGTGTTTTAAATAGCAATGCATGATACGTACTTATTTGATGACCTACCATATTGGTGCCTCAAGTAAAACTGACTGTGTGGTATTTGTTTGGGCTTGCAAGAGTGATGCAGTGCAGGATTTACCTGAAGCAGAGAAGCAGTGTCAGTGTGGTTGTTTTTCAAGGTGTTAAAAGGAAATAGAGAACATGAATATATTATATCAGTTATCATATTGCATGAATTGCCATTTCTTTAAAAAGATCCTGATAAGGTTTGACCAGTCTGTGTATTTCTGAAAATAGAGAGGAGTCTTTATAACAGCTGAATAGCAGTGTGATTGGACCTATAAAGCAGATGCTAACTTCAGAGTTGTTAGCATCCTACCATGCACCCAAATTCAGGCTGTATTGTATATTGTAAATGTATTAACATTCTGGATAAATTTAAGTTTTAAAAATATCAGTGTAATGTTTCAAATTAAAAGGGTAGATTGTGAGCAAGAGCATATTTTTATAAAAGATTAAAGAACAAATAAATAAATAATCAAACACGAATATGTCAACTAGGGAAATATTACTTATAAACTAAGTATTGGATGTCCATAATTATTTTAGTAGCAATTTAACTCCCTCTTAACTTTAATCACACTATATGGTAAAATATGTTTAAGTTCAACCAAAAAAAGGGGGGAAAATATTTCATACTTCTAGTTGTTAAAATTGTTGAATGATGGTCACATTTGTTGCCACTCAGATTGCATGTATTGTCACTTATTGGCTTTTAAAACCTACCTTTTATTATTAACTTTTTTTTTCAATGAATAATTTAAATAACTTTAGTTTCCAGCACTAGTTAAAGTCAAAATAAAAATCATTGGTAACTGGTGGAGGCTCCTTTTAGTGCTCATTTCACCAAATGTTGTCAGGCTGTCAGGAGCTGTTTTATTAGCTGATATTAATCTGTTCAACAGGGGAACTTATGTCGTACTCCTTTTCTTGCTTAAGTTGCCAAGTCTAATGCAAGTGAGGTGGTATTACATAGAAGACAATAGTACTTTAAAGTAAACCAGAAAATTGAAAATGGGAACTTTTCTTTGAGAAGAAATATTGCAGTATTGTCACACAAGCTCCATGCCTCGAGATCTTAGTTATTTACATTTCTTAAAATCCATTTGAAGTCAAGCTTATTGTTATGGAACTATACTTTGGTCATTTCAACCTGGAGAGACTCACACAGAGAAAAGCTGCGTTTACAAAAGTATTACTCAATCTGTTTATACAGGTAACACAATCATATTCTTTAAAATGTTTCTCTCTAAGGAAAAGCAGCTTATTGCATGGACTCAATGAGTGTCTGCAATCCCTCACACGAGCATGCATGTAGCGACAGTGGAGAGGAAAATTAAATTTTTACAGGAAACAGACTTTGTTGCTGTGAATCAGAATTCACTTGGAAGAGTTACCTAGCAAAGGATTAGAGCAGTCTGCATCTGAACAAGAGACATCACAGGGAGTTCAGTTGAAGCTGATAAGAGTCTTCCAGATTACTTTTTCAATTAAGCTTCATTTTAAGATTTTTTTTTTTATTCTTGCTATCATTTTTAAAAGCTTCTCTTTGCAAACACTGGTGAGATGCAAACACAGAGTGGCGTGAATATATACCGGCGTGTATTTTGTTGTGAATAAGGGCAGCTAAAAAGAGTATAATAATTGTAAGCACACTCTAGATATTGAGCCAATGTGAACTGTGCATTATGATCTGATTTTATTGTTTAGCTATTTCTGTTTGTGAAGACAACAAATGACCACCTGTCTGCTTCATCTCCCTCTCTTTTACAGAAAATGTTTGTCGAAAGCAGATGAACAGAAAAAGCACAGAAGAAAAGAGGAAGAGAGCAAAATATTAAAGAGTGCCTTTACATCATACAAGAGGAGTATCATATATAATCTGCAGCACTTTGTGTACGATAAGCAAGAGATGGGACCACTGAAGACAAATAGAAGACGTTCTCCGCCATTAACAAGAGGCAGAGGGGGAAAAAAGGGAGTTGGTTCTCAGCCCTTAAAAGAAAAGGACTCCAAAAAAGTGAAGAAAGAGACACTTGTCAGAACCGCAGAGCACACACCCAGCACTCCTGCTAAACGCAGATACACACCGACATCCACAGATGCCAACCCAGATGATGAACCAATCGCAAACAGTAATACCATTGCTAAGGAGGAGACTACTGAACGTGTGAAGCATGGCGTGTCGGAAGCAAGTGATGAAAAGAAGGCAGAGGAAAAGAGTGAAAAGGAAAAAATGGTTGGGACAAATGGAAACAGTATCCCACCCACTGGTTCTGTAGTATTGCCTACCTCTGCCCCATCACCACTCCCCATAGCTGCACCCCAGCAAGCCACCAATCACGGCCCTGGCTTAGGCTCAGTTTCCAGTAGGAAGACGGCCACATTTAAAGCTCGTGTACCCAAGAAAAAATACATGTATGAGCACTTTGCCAACAATACAAGTGTCACAAATAATGTTCCTACCTCCAGTCCTGCTCTCATATCTAATAGCTACGGCAATTTCAACAGCAAAAACAGTCAGAGTATCAGTACTCCTAATAATATGTTTAAGTGCAGCAACAATATTACTAACAGCATTAATAAAGGCACTAATGTGAGCATAAATAGCAGTACTTCCAGTAACACTACAAGTAGTATTACCAGTACAAATAGCAGTAGAAACATTGGTGCTGGCAGCCATTACACTTATATGAATAGCATTGATAGCAGACGTAATAATTGCTCAGGTAATCAGCCATCAGTGTTAGCAGGAGAAAGAAAAGCTACAGAAGCAAACCATTTTGTCTCAGTAAAGGATAAAACCCCCAGGATCTCACATTCCAAGGAAAGAGACTCACTAACAGGAGAAAATGAATTGGAGGGGGCCCCTAACTCAGTGCGCTCTTCCTCTACCGATACAGCAAGCGAGCATTCCTCTGACCTGGATGTGATGGAGGCAACAGGACCAAATACTAAACTCCACATCGTTGCTTCTGTCCAAAACTCACATCTGAAAGAGATCAGTCTTTCAGAGGGACTGGCTGAAGCTCTGGCGAAAGGCATGAAAAATCAGAGAGTACTGGCCCGCCAAATAAAAAATAAACCGCCATGTGATATAAAGACTGCCAGCAATGAAGATTCCTGCCTCCATTCTCCTGTGTTTAGACAAGGAGTGGTGCGTAGGGTAAGTGGAGGTTCTGTTGAAGTTCAGCTCCAAGGAGTAGAAACCCTTGTTAAATACCCATTTTGTGGTGGCACCATGGTGACACCCTCTATTGAGGCCGAGAGTGCAGTCGACTTCATTTTAGATGCACCCCCACCCGGCACTTCCCCCGTGGCTGTTGGGACACGGGTGTGTGTCCCATTTGTCGAAGAAGAAGAAAGGATTCCTCCAGTGTACAGAGAAGGGGTTGTTGCTCAAGTCGACCCCCACCCTGGTGTCTCATTTCCTTATCAGGTTCTACTTAACGAAGAGAGAGAAGCTCTAGGTGGAGAGTTAGTGGGGGAGAAGAAGGAAGGCAAAGTAACGGGTCGGTTTGTCTGGGTGTCCCGACAGAGCCTAAGACTACTCATCCCTCCCTGGGAGGTTTCCCAGTTAGACGGTGGGAGAGCAAAGGAGAGAGAGCTTGAGCGGGAACGGGAGGAGAGGGAGCGCCTGGAGGAGATGGAGGTAGAGAGAGAAGTGTGCCAGTTAAGCATTGGAATGGGGGTGCTGGGAGCTGGTGCACGGTTGGGCCCTGGGTTTTCACATGAAGGGACTGAAGGGGTGCATACTTCCAGAACCGTACATCCACCTGCCAGTTCCTCCACTTTAAGCTCCAGTGTAGTTGCCATCACAAGTCATGGATGTGAAAGCAATATGTCAGGAAGAGAAAGGCAGAAACAGCCCAACACGCCAGAGGAAGATCGTGAGGTATCTCGTTTTAACATGGGTCATTCCATTGGTCCAAAAGCAAGTGCTGGAACCTCTCAGTACAGGAACATTGTTTCCAAGCCCACTAGTTACGCTCCCACATCCACTCACCTCTCAATGGTGAGGGGTGTAGGACCACTTCATCTCTCTACAATAACCAGTCCTCTGCCAACCCCATCTCCTTCCTTACTTACCCCTGAAATAAGCACCACCACTTCAAACCTACCTCTAACCAAGACCACTCCCACCCAGACTCCTACTCCCACTTCTGGTGTGGGCTCCTCCCCAGCCTCCTCCCGTTCCAGGACTCCCCTCTCACTGGCTCAGCAGAAGTACAAAAAAGGCGACGTGGTATGCACTCCCAACGGTATCCGTAAAAAGTTTAACGGGAAGCAGTGGAGGAGGCTGTGCTCCAAAGAGAGCTGCATGAAGGAGTCTCAGCGAAGAGGGTACTGCTCCAGACACTTGTCCATGAAAACCAAAGAGATGGAGGCAGCAGGGGGAGAGAAGGGAGGGGGAGGCAGCAGCTCAGGGACGGTGACCCCTTCTGACCTTCGGGGGAGGGCAAGCAGTGAGTTTGAGTGGGACGACACGTCAAGAGAGAGCAGTGAGACAAGCAGCAGAGGAGACTCCAGACCACGCTTGGTTCTCCCTTCCCTCCTCCCTCATGAGCTTTCATCAAGGTTTGATGTAGATGAATGTGAGGCTGCCACCATGCTTGTGTCCTTAGGAAGCTCTCGCTCTGGCACTCCTTCCTTCTCCCCTATCTCCAATCAGTCTCCCTTCTCCCCTGCCCCCTCTCCCTCACCCTCACCGCTGTTCGGTTTCAGGCCTGCTAACTTCTCCCCTATTACTGCATCCCCAGTCTTACAACACCGGAGACACCGACAGCCCAGTGGTGCAGGAGGGGGAGGGGGGAGTAAATCAACAACCCTAGCAGGAGCAGGTGAAAGGGAGAGACACATTTCGGGCATCCAGCCGTCCTTCCCCAGTAACCTGACGTTTACAGTCCCCATGAGCCCCAGCAAGAGAAAATCTGATGCCCCCCCTCCTCCACCCCTTCCCTCACACCACCACGACTATACGCCCAAAACAGAGCTGGATCTGGGAGACCTCAACAACTCTTTCAGAGTTCTTTCGCCCCAAACACCAGCATCACATTCCCGCACACATACGCCCACCCTCTCCCAGCTCAAAGGACATAGCACACCCTCTTCCAGCAGGCCCCCATCCTCTGCTGCTACCTCTCCTCCTCCTCTGCTGGTCTCCGCAACTCCTCCTTCTCCTCTCTCAACTGACGGAGGGCCTCGACGAGTGGTCCCTATACCCCAACAGACTTTACGGGACTCCCCTGTCATTGTTCGAAATCCTGAAGTTCCATTTGCAAAATTCACAGAGTCTCCATCAGAAAGAGGAGGAGGCAGAAATGAGGCAGCTATAGATAATAACCCCCCTAAAGAAATTGCGCTAACCCCCCTCACTGCTCAGCCCGTCGCAGGCCTCCAGGTTCCCGTCCCTATTAACGCTGCCACAGCAACAGTGCCCAACGGTACTGTCTACTTGCGGAGCCCAGCCCAAACTCTGGTTCTCGTTTCCCCGACAGCTTCCTCCCTATCTTCCACTGACCCGACAGCCAACCCCTTGCAAGCCCTCTCAATTACCGTCAGCACAACCGTGGCAGCTTCTGCTCCAAGTAGCACAGACAGCTCTGGAGAGCGAGAGGACAACAAGTGCACCGTGTTTGGTGGGGAGGTGCAGCAACCAGTTCCCTGTCACCCCTCTCCCACAGCTCTGCTCCCTCTAATCCTACCAGCAGAAACTTTGCACCCTGCCCCTCGAAAGGACATCATCATGGGACGTCCTGGGACAGGTGAGAGTGTGCACAAATATGTGGAGTATTTTTTGTGTATTGGGCAGTCAAGTAAAAAGCAGTGTGTAAACAGTATGTGTCTGCCTTCTAGAAAGTTCTATGGTTAGTGTTGATAGCAATATCTGATTAACAATATAAATTAAAGAGCGCTGGTAGGATGTTATTAAAATTAATGATTATAAAATCAGAAATATCCGCCCATCAGTTATTGAGGTACGCCTTACTATTTTCAGATGGTGAAATGTAGTGGAACTGTTGTATTTATACAGATTGATTTTGAGGAACAAGTACCAAAAGGGAAAAAACATCTTAACACACAAATGAAGCCAGAGGCACATTTAAGATGCTTTATGCAAACAGAGAAAGCTCAGCATGTTAATTTAATCTTATAAGTTTCTTTCATTTTTGTTGTTCTGCACAAATAGAGAAAGACAAAAACTCACACACTCTTACTTTATTTATTAAAAAGCAGCCTTGTACCATTCATTATGATCTGTTGTTCTCAAATTATTAGATTAGACTAAAAATTTTGATCCATGAATACCTTAGGTACACTGGAAAAAACGATCTAGAAATAAGTAAAAATGTCTTAAATTAAGTGTATTTATCCTTAATTTGAGTAGGTAAATGAGACGATTTGCCAATGTAAAGAGTACTTCTACTCTTAAAATAAGATATTTAGATAAAAAGGGTTGAAATAAGACAATATAATTTTGTTTTCTTATTTTAAATGTAAATTGTCTTGTTGCATTGGTAAAATGTCTCTTTTACCTTCTCAATTCAAGAACATAAGCACTTATTTTAATAAAAAATTACTTATCTAGATTTATATTTTTTTTCCAGTGTAAAAATGGTTTCGCAGTATTCTGATGTTAAAACAAATATTTAAAACAAACATCTATAACAAGTAATTATTACTTATATTAGAAATAAAAAAGTAAATTTTTACTACTACATTATCAATTAAAAATGTTATCTCCTAAAAACATTACATAAATGTTATTATAATATTTAAGCAGCAACTAGATAAGAGTGGTTAGTATAGAGAGTATTATCCATGTTTGCTGTTCTGCATGCTGTAGAATATTAAAAATATAATGAGCTGATATTAGTTATATACGGTAAGTAGTTGATCTATTTACTCAGGGAACGGCCTGAAGTCAGCTTCATAACAGACCCGCTGCCTGCAGCTTTCCACCTGTAACACTTAGCTCGTTATAGTAAGACTGTGGGGCTTTACATCTTCATAATGGCTATTCATACTATTTACAACTGCAAAATATTGTCACAGTTAAATTTGTCTCTATTGTAAGCAGGAGCAAATGTAAGAGCCTTGTTTCAGCCAGCTGAATAACAGTGCACAGCAACAGGTGGAAGGCAGATAGCAGATAGGAAAATAAAAAAAACTGAAAGCACGTCAAACCGTAGGTACTGTATATTTATGTTTTTTATTTCAAAACCTTTACTGTTCAAACTCTTGATGCACACTGATAACGGTAATCAATGCGTTTCTGCTTTAGACTGATCTGTTTCAGACCCCCCCCCCCCCCAAAAAAAGAAAAAAATCAGTTTTAATAAATAAAATTAGGATAAAAATCGAGAGCAATAGAGGGTTGGCGTTACATACATATGCAAAGACCTGTGTGTGCTGATCTCAGTGAAGGAGGTCCTGTAAGCCAACATGCTGATGTCCCATATGGCTACTGCCCCCCCAGGTCACCTTTATGCCACTCTTCTCTCTGCTGACATCAATAACCAAATGTTAGATTTTGTAACTGGAACAGGTAAATTCCCTTCAACCAGCATTTGCAATTAAACACAAAAATGTGAAAATAAGATTAATCTGGAGATTTCAAATGACTAATTCAATGCTATTAACACATTACAATTAAATAGGAAATACAACTTTTCAGGAGTAGCTAAAAAAAATTTGTTTTATTTGATCTGACTCAAAGTAATTGTTGTTTGAACGCGTATAAATTTAAATGGTTATGGAGCAAAGCGTAATTTCTCTGTAATCCTCTGAGTGTGGTGGAGTGTGTGTGTTAGGGTTGGAACAAAAAAAAAAAGGAAAGCAGAATGTATGCGACGACATGCATGGCTGTGCTGTTTTGTGTTTTCTATAGGGATTAACTTCCAACATTATAAAGGATTAGCTTTGCAGATAGCGGAGGTTTCCTCTTATATTTCCAGTCATTACGTAGCAGTAATTTTTAAGGCTGAGTGGTAAAAGTGCTGCCTCACGATATACCTGAGATACTGTGCTGGAACAACAGCAGGATTTGTTTTGAAAATTAGGTAAAACAAATTATCTTCATTTACAGTTGAAATAAAAAATGTGGAGAATTTATTTATTTATTTATTGTGCTTTCCTGATAAATAAAACGAAAACATGTTAAAATCAAACAGAACAGAAGAACACACAGCAAGGATAACAAGCCAAAAAGTGCAACTCAAATGCATGGATTGTTTTATTTTCTCTTTCCTATATTATAAAATGTGTGTATGTGTGGTCGACTCTCTGACCCCAGGAGATGTTCTTACTAACTGCAAACTCTTCCTGTTTGCTCGTTCGTTTTTATTTGTTTAACAGTAACTGTATAGTGAAACAGGGTGTAAGAAGCCTCTGAGGCCAGCTATATCGAAGTGTTATTTTTTTTCTGAATCCTGTGTTGCATAAATACAGCAAGTTGTAGTGTTTTGTGTGGGTGTGTAAAAAAAAACAAAAACTGTTTTTCAAACTCCAGTATGGAGGGGAAGTGCTATGTTATAGCGTGAGAGTGAGAGCATTATTTGTCATCATCAGTTTATCTTCAGGTCTGTTACTTGTGCACATGTGGTGTCAGTCGGTGTGATTCACATAACCTTTTGCCCTCGCTGTTGCCGCACCGATCGTTGTGCAGGCACTCACGGGTGTGACGGCCAAAGGAGACAAGGGGTGTCAATTTAAATATATTCTCCTTCTGCTGATCCTTTTTTTTTAAATGCAGCTGAAGGGACGCTGAATGAAAGAATGGCACCACTGTGAGTGAGTGTGTGCACGCTTTGCTGCGAGCGTGTCCGGAGCACATGCGTTAGTGTGTCCAATTACACGTTTAGTCTGTTTCTTGGGTGAGAAATTGTTGTGGCATTTTCTTTTAGGTATGTTTATTTTTTCTCTGAAAAAGGGTAAAAAAGCAACCTATAGTTATTTTAATATTGCGTGGATAATTATATTATATTATATAGATTGATAATTATAAGCATATTTTTAGTTTGAATAATACATTTTTCATGACACAATCAAAACTATAGTTTCCTGTGGTTCCATCTACTCATAGACCATCATATAATGCATAAATGTGAAGGTGAAAATAAAAGAAATGCATGTTTTTCAAAATGCTGTGAATACTGATAAAATGAGAAATAATTATATCTGTATGCCTTAATTCTTTAATTCCTAAATATAATCCAGGCACCCCTAATGGCCTTTAAAAGTGACACTATTAGTAAATGGGATTATACTGATTTCACAGCTGTTCTCTAAAGGACCAGAGATATTTTTCAGATGACATTAGTGAAAACTGATGACTTCAGAGCATGCGTACGAGCCCATGGAAAATGTTGAGAAGTTTCTTGGTAGGGTATAAAACAGTTTCCCAGGCTAAGGCCATCTCATCGAGCACTGGTCAGGCCATTATTTAAAAATAAATATAAAAAGTTCACAACTGCAATTTTAACGAAACAGGGCTGTGCACCTGAACTGATAAAGCTGCAGAGATCAGCTGCCCAAACTCTTAATTCTCTTAATTCTATACAAATCTGGCCTCTTTGGACAAGCAGCAATACTGCTTATAGCAAGTTCCTCTATACTTTGCCACAAACATTGCGACCAAAGAAGTTTGTTTGATCAGATGAGGCATCATTTATTTGTTAGCCTTCATGCACAATGCATTATGTTGTGGAAAAAATAACACCCTGGACAAAAAGTCTCAATTGTGAAACATGGTGATTGGCAGCATCATGCTGTGGGGATTCCTTTTTCTGCAGGGGCAAGGGAACTTGGTCAAAGTTGAAAAGATAAATGCAGGTAAATACAGAGTAATTCTGGCAGAGAACGTATAGCTGCAGCTATTTGGAATAGCTATCATTCCATAGTTATGCAGAGCTGAAGAAGGTTAAAAGAGCTGAAGCTGTAGTTACACTGAAAGGTGATGCTGCTTTTTACTTAATGTATGTTTTTCACTTCACAATTATGCATTAATTTTTCTTGGTCTACCGTGTGGCATCCACATAAAATACAATCAAGTCTGTGAATATAGCCTGACACAATTACGGGGTTCAATAATACTTTCAATGAGGTCTGATCCTCAGAAAAGTTTTTGTGAGAAACGCACTAAATTAATTTTGGCATCTTATGATTTATGCAAAACATTTGAGATCATTTCAGCTTAAAAATAATGTCATTAGATACGTGTGTTTATGCTTGTGTAATGATAATGACTGTGAGTCAGAGCACACACTGACACTCGGTGTCAGCATCAGCATATATTTGGCTCGATTTATGAGAGAAAACTACGGCAGTGTTCACCGGGAGGTGAACACACCGAAACATCCTCACCAACCGTTCTATGATGTGCATTACTGAATCCACACTCTTACTTATGAAACACTTTTTAAGATCTATCAAACCTGCTCATAAAATATTTATATATTTTTTTCAAATACAGCCAAAGCTTGAGAAATTTAAATATATTTATCAAAATATTCAGAATGTTTTGTTAGGTAGAGATTTTAGTCTAAATAAGAGTGAAATAAATTCATTATAATAAATCTGGGGCTTAAAAGACACAGGCAAGGCAGTGTATGAGGCTTATGAAGCTTACGTGCTGTGTTTGTGATCACTTGTAGAAAATGTACAACACCAACAGTCCTCTAAAATAACCGGCCTGAAAGTCTGATGAGGAGAACTAAAACTTGTTGGGTGAAGGATAAGACCTTTTTTTCAGTGTGTATCTCCTTGTGCGTATTTTTGTGTCGAAGGCAGAAATGCAAAATGTCAATCACTGAGTGCCGGATATGATGTGTGATCGTCAAAACCGTCTGTTGCCATGGCAACGCAGCAAACAGCTCAACGATGTAGCTTGTTCATAACACGGAATATTCACAGACACAAGTAGTGGTCCTTGAATGTGTGTGCCTGGCTGCGGATGCTCTTGTTGTGCCCCTGTTCACTTGGTGAAGATGAACTTCAACTCTCTCACACGCGTTCACACACCAACGCATTGTTCTGGTTGCATCTCGGGCGTTCCAGACGTTACACAAAATTATCTGAGGGTTTCCTCTGAATTATTCAATGACTGAAGTGTTCAAGTGAAGTTCTTTTTTTAAACACTGAGAAATAACAGTGATTTATTTCGTAGGCCATGAAGGAAACAGAAACTTCTTCAGACTGCTGATATTATGTTTTGTGCATCTCCACTGGTTAATATTTCTTTTATGAAGATGGCCTCTGTGCCATTACCCTAATCTTTAACTCCCTCCACAGACTCGCAGGATTTCTGATAGATCTAAGTAGAAGCCTGCTAGGGTGTACAATTCATTTTCAGTCAAACACTTACCAGATCTTAGATGAAACCATAAGTATCCTCCTGCTTTTGAGCTTTTATAAGGATTTTGAAAGAGCCCCCTTATAATATTTATATTCTAAGAATTCATCATTTATAGTGTCCCAAACAGAAAACAATTGCACACTGTTTGTGGAACACTGCGTAAACATGTCACACTCACCTAAGTACATGTGAATACACTTTTTTTCCGCACTTGAACGCATCCCTCCCTCTGCTTTTTATTTCTTGGTTTGTTGTTGTTTTTTTTCTTTCTTAAGAGTTATGACACTTTTCTTTTTAACTCTTCGCATTGCAGTGGCTTTCCTACCCTTCCTTTCCACTTTCGCCCTCCTCATCCTCATCTACCCGGATACGGATACCCGGGAATAACATCCCCGCTCCCTCCCGCCCCTGCTTTACGTAACGCTTAAAGCCCTGCATATCCTCCCTGGCCATGGCAACAACCACATCTGGATCACACAGCCATCTAGACTTGCACTGGAGCACGCGTGAAGCCCCCCTCAACACTTACCATGTCTGTCTGATCTATTTTATTATTCTGTGAAGCATACTTGGAGAAGGTTCTAAAAATGCAATGCTACTCAGGAGTTTCCTGGTCTGAAGTGGCTCTGAGACTTTGAGCTCACACACATGAAGTTAAAGTAAATTTAGGTTGATTTCCTTATCCACATGACTCCATCAACCTCACGTTCTATCATCCTAAATGATAAGTGTTATTGTATTTCCTGTGTATAAGTTCGAAAAGGTTGATATTTTGGTTCTGATTCTTTTCCTCCTTGTCATCTCACTCTTGTCTGATTCCTTGCATCTTTAGTTTCACAGCCTTTGCACTAGTTTCTCTGATGCTGCCTAGATCTCTATTTTTTATCTGCAGGCTAGCAGTGCCCCCATATGGCTGAAAGCGTACATTACAAGTTGCTGCACCGAGTGGAATAAATCACCAACATTTTCAAACAGAGAAAGCAAGTTTGTATTTCACATATTTTCCTCTCTGGTGATAACATGTTGATAGAGGCAGCATTAAAAAGCTGTGATTCTTGTCTCCTTAGCTACTGTCCCTATTGTCCCTCCTGCTCTGTAATCAAGGTGTCATTTTTGACGAGATTTAACTTTTTTTGTGAAACCTGAGAAAAGTCAATGCCCTTTATGTCTGGAAGCCATCTAATATAATTTGTTTGGCACATTTCAAGGAAATGCACAGTGACTGGCAAACCAGTGACCACAGGGCAACATCGGAACCTGTGCCCAACCTTGCTGTTGCCATGGTAACTGCAAAAGAACCGGTAGATTGAGTTATAATTGGACGGAGCAAATGGTGGGAGGGAGAGGCGCAGAGCACAGGGGTGGAAGATGAATTAAGGGATGAGATCGAAGGGATGGGAGAGCTAGCGAATGCCCAGCTCTGCCTGCAAAGTGCCAGGGAAGGCAAAAGTTTTTGCTGTGAAATCATAAGAGTGTGACAGATGTAACTATGTTTGGGTAGAAGAGGTTTGGACACATGAACATTAGACGCATGATGTCTGTGAGAGGAGACAGCCAATAAAAGCTGCTGAACACCTACACAAATACTGCACCGCCAGCACGGTGGCAAGGAGAGCAAGTTAAGCTTAGCTCAGGGGGAATTTCTCTTCCACTGTTTCTCTTCACACCTTTTTTTTTTGGTTTCTCATTAATCGTCATGACTTATCTCTATTTTAAATGACTAAGTGTGAAGTTTCTGTGGTTTCCCACCATCATCTCACATTGACTCTGTGCAACTTCGTGCAAACCCAGCTATCTTATTTTTTTTCGTCTACCTAGCTCTTTTTCTTTTTGCTGATCTTTATAAGTCAAAATGGTCACCTTTCCTTTTTCATAGGAAAATATATCCAGCTTTAGGGAGAAATTTTCATTTTTATACCAAGTTTTAAAAAAAGAGCTGTACTAATTGTCTTACAAAAGACAATCAAACCACTCAGACCTTTTTATATGTTGTCTCATCACAATCACAAGCTTCAATTTATTTTAGAGACTTTAGGTAATCGTCCATCATAAGGTAGGCCACGGTTGTCAAGTGGAAACAACATTTTAATTTCCTAAAACATTTTAATACCTAAAATTTTGATCTGATGTTGGTTTCCAGCTATAGCAGCTTTACCGCTTCCTGAAAGACTGTCTGCAAAATTTAGGAGCATCCTTAGAGGAATTTTGGACAACTTGTGAGATCACAAAATGATGTTGGGTAGTAAGGAAAGAGGTCAATAATCCAGGTTTAGAACACAAAAAGCATGTGTAGACATTAGTTCCTATTATTTGTGTTTCCAGCTCTACAGCATAGACAGAGAATAATGTTTAAAATCGTGGGCCAACTCCAGTCCCCAACGGCTGGCATCCTGCAACTTTTAGATGCTTAAACACACATGACTCCAGTATGAACTCAACGGCAGTGCTCTTCATAGCATGTACATATGCTGGAGAGATAGTTTAGCTTTAGGGGTGTGGGGCTGGGAATACATCTAGACGTTGAATTGAGCTCAAGACCACTGGTTTAAAATCATCTTGTGAAGTGAACAGGATAAAGGAAAACCAGGCAGGGTTTTTATACCCTGAGGATGGATTTACCAACCTCTGGGCCTGGCATTTACTCTCTGATTAAATTTATCCCAAAGCTATTTGATGGTGCTAAGGTCGGGACTCTGCAGGCCACCCAATCTCATCCTTTCCAATCTTTCATCCATTTTACTGAGCTTTGGCTGCCAGCATAGCATAGTGGTTTATTTGGATTTGGGACAGAATCAGGATTGGAAGGGTAGTAATGTAAACAACTTCATAGACACCAAGTTCCTTCAGAACTTAAGGATGTTGAGGAAACTTTTAATTATGTGTTAGCGCCATTCCTTTTATCTCCCGAGACAGGCCACTGGTTGAAGTCCATTGTATGGCATCGCCACAGTAGCAAATTACCACACACTGTTACCTCTCCAACACTGTATCCAAACATATATTAAAGAGGTTTAACATTTCCGTGTCCTTCTACTAAACAGTGCTGTCTCAGCTGCCATACATCATCTTTTAACTGCTGTCAAGTGAGACTCCTACTGGTGTAAAGTTATTGCAAATGATGATTGAAAGTGACTTCAAATTTGCATCAGGCCCACCTTTGATGTTACCACAGTAGTAGGAAGTCTCGGCCAAAACCACACTTGTAAGTAACTTGAAAAGATCAGATTTGGACCATATCTTAGTGTTCCCATTTATTCTAAAGAACCTGACCTCATCCCTTCACCCTGAAAAAATTTAACTTGGGTAACATTTGCTTCTAGGTGAATGGGGTCTAAAGGGCTAATCCCAAACGTTATACTTAGCACTATAAGTCATTTAAGAACCATTCTCATGGTAAGCCCAGATTTATTCATCAGATTGCCCGATGGAGAAGCATGATTTATCACTCCAGAGAACGAGCCTCCTTGCTCTATAGTCCACTGGTTGCGGGCTTCACACCACCTCATCAAACACTTTGGGTAACACTTGGTTTGGCTTGGATTTAAAGGGATCATAGAATGATTATATAGGGTATTTGGTGCAGGTCCTTAAGGTCTGTGAATAGAGTGTGTAACATTGGTTGGGCTGAAAATGGCATATTTGCTGTTCATATGTTCATGTGCCCTAATGCAAGCCTGGTTAAAAGCCCTAGAATGAAACGACAGCTCATGAATATTTAGATGAGCTTTGCGCTGATTGGTTGATTTACAATGTAGCAACAAGCACTCAGTCACTGAAACATTGAAATTGTTGTTATAGTAGAGTGACCAGACGTCCCCTTTTTCCGGGACATGTCCTACTTTTCATAACTAAAAAAATATCCAGGGGGAATTTCAAAATCATGCGGGATTTTGGTCAACTACAGTGCAGCAGAACCGAGCGGTGAGCTCCGGGGCTGTTCCGGGAACACCAGTGGACGGGGACAGGGAACCAGCGGGGAACAGAGCAACCGAACCTGACCCGGTGACGGTAGCCTGGACACAGGCGGGCTCGTGCTTCCCCCCGCCTGCCTGAGGATGGGCGGTTCATGGCTCTCTGCTGAGGTCCGGTCCAGGCAGCGGCCCAGCAGTTGACACTTCCGACTGCTGGGCCGCTTTTTAATGGCAGTTGCTCTGCCATTAAAACACATGAATCTCTACGCACCATACCTGAGATAATTTGAAGGCCAAATAAAGTTTGGAGGTCTGTAGTGGTTAACTTTGCAGATAGTCAATGCATCATGTGCACCAGCATCCACTGCTCACATTTATGTGGCTAGGTTACTGTATTTCCCAGTCACCCAGTCATAATAATCTCATTTACAATGGAGTATACACTACTGCCCGTGGAAGTGATTGGAACCCCTCAATGTAATTATTAATTATATTGGTATGGCTGCAATGGACTAGCGACCTGTCCAGGGTGTACCCCGCCTCTCGCCCGTTGACTCCTGGAGAACACCAGCACCCCTTGCGACCCGACTCGGGATAAGCATGCTAGAGAATAGATGGATGGATGGATATTGGTATGGTGGATTCTTTTGACAATATGATGTTTATAATATGAAGTGTTCTATCCACATTTACTCTGACACTCCCTAATAGTGCAAGCAATTGTCATCAAAGCTAGGGAAGTAAGAGTTTGTTGGAAGTGGATGGTATTAAATACAGGCCAATCCTAAATGGAAACCTATTAACCTCTTGACACTCGTTGTTGCAAATATGCAACAAACCCTTTGCATTAAGCACAGAGCCAAGATAACATTTGCAGACTGGTGTGAAGGTTTACCTACCAAGAGGACAGTAACCTGAACAAACAGCCAGAGATGGAATGGGATAGTTTAGATCAAATCATATTTATCTGGTAGCATGGTTCAGTTATGCTCAAGATCAAAATCCATTTCACAAATAGTGGTAAGAGTTAAAACTTGCTATTTACAAATGGTGAACCACAGGCGATGGGGTGAAAGTGACAGGATGTAATGGATTTGTCCTGTTACCGGTGGGTTACCAGTTCGAACCCCTGCTCAGACAGTCTCTGTTGTGTTCTTATGCAAAATACCTTTCCTGCCGATGATGATCAGAAGCCAATGCGCCATATATTGGCAACCTCACTTTTGTCAGAGTGCCCCAGGGCAGCTTTGGCTATAATACAGCTCACCACTACCAGCGACTTGGTGAGACTTGGTAAATGATTGAATGTATTGTAAAGCACTTTAGGGTCATCAAACTTAAAAGAGCGCTATAAAGGTACTAGCCATTTATCATGCTCTTTCCAATTGAACCGAACCTCAGCTGTTCTGCAAAGAAGAATGGACTAAAATAATCAGTTGATAGATGTGCAAAACTGGAATGACCTCAGAGAGTTAAAAAGAGAGTTGTGTTGGTTTATCAAATTATATCCCAATAAAATACGTTCCTGTTTTTGGCTGTAATGTGAAAACATATACAAAAGGGGAAGGTGTATGAATATTTTGGAAAATCACTGAAACAGTTTGCTCCAGAGGGCTTCTACTGTTTATTCAGGCTGTAACAACTGAGCAGTGACTGTAATCACCCCATTTCCAGCCCTGCCCTCTGTCACCCTTTTCGCTTTCGACTCACTGTGTCATGCTTTCCAACTTAGCATGCTGTGTTTTCCTGATCGGGAACTCGGTGTGTTTGTCTTCTCTTCTAATACCGATACGTTGAACACTTTCTACACATCAGAAAGAAACCAACACATCCTGTATTGTGTATTTTGCTGATGTCATCGACTTGTTTGCTTCAGGGGTCAAAATGCAGATTTTGAAGCCGTTTTCAAGTGAAATAACTACATGAATATACAGAAGTAACCAGTTAGCTCCGTAAGGGTTAATGTTTTTACTACTGACTGAAGGAGCTGCCAGAGGCTCTCTCGGTCTTATTGGTCAGATATCACTCCTGATGTGCTCACTGGTTCTCAGTGGAAACCAAGTCCCTCCCTGAATTGTATTTTTCTTAGATGAGTCAGGCCGAACAAGACGTCTTGACTCATCTAGTATCATATGTACATGTCAGCTTTCTTTCTGTCTCAACTCTTACACAACGCAGATACATTTAAATGCCATCCATACCTCCCCCTCCTGTCCCATTTTCTACCCCCCATTTAAGAGTTCTGTTTTCACAGGCTGTTTTCTCTCCACCCCCCACCCTCCCCCATCTCTCCAGCCCCCCCTACCTCTCCTGCTGAAAATGACTCTCATTCTATTTTTACCCTCTGGTCCTCTTCAGTCTATCCCTGTTCCACCCATTTTCCCTCTCTTTTCAACCATCGCTGGTGTCCTTGTTTTGCCTGCAAGTTTTCCATCAGAAAATCTTAAATTTTCAGATGATCATGAGACAGAAATATCTTTCAAGTTGTATACAGTTACATAACTTGCCTCCTAACATTTAATGTGATTCCTAAAACAAAAGTTGACTACCTGAGTTAAATGTTTTTTTTTTTAAAGACCTGTTCATTTTGTGTAAACCCTTATGTATGGTTTAAGACTATGGTTTATTCTGGCTTACTCACTACTTATGCAGTTCATACATTATCTTGATAGGTAAATATATTAAATCTTTGGTAAGCCATTTTAACATTTAATAGCTTGCAAGAAATCAAAACTATTCCAACTGGTCATTGGGCTACAGGTGCCAAATAGTCTGTTACACGGTGACACAGAGACAAATAGTACAAAGAGTCATTTAAACACAAGCCTAAGGGTAATTTAGATACCAACTAAGGCCCCGTCCACACGAAGCTGAACCCTGGCCTAAACGCACAAATTTTTCACCAAACCAGCCTCTCATCCACACGAAGCCGGCGTTTCGGGGGTCTGTAAACGATCTTTTTTTTATTCAGCCTTCAGAGTGGGAAGATTCTGAAACGCCGTTTTTGCGTTTCCATCTTTAAGCTCTAACCGCATTTTTTTTTTACACGTATGCGTCATACCGTCGCCTCTAAACACGCATGCGCGACACAGTATCACAACAACAATGGCGCCGTACTGTGTTGAATGGTTGCTGCTCATGCTACTCACCCTGCTGTCGGGCTTACAACAGAATCTTCTTCTTCTGGAATATCTCCAGGAAGAACAGAGCAATATAGACGACATAGTTCATCACCTGAATTTGACTGAACCACGAAAATGGACCCGCAGGGCAAACATGTATAAATATTAGTGCGCATGCCCAACATTTCGTCGACTATTTTTGCTTTGGCACGACAGCGCCACTTACAGGCCTGGCATACATTTTGCAGCGTTTTCATGCATTCGTGTGGACGATCACATTTATTTTACGTCTCCGTCTTTACGACAAACGTTCTGGAAAATATTAGCGTTTCGTGTTTGTTTTGACTTCGTGTGGACGGGGCCTAATATAACAGGGATGTTTTATGTGCCAGGGGAGACTCATGCTTATATATGGACAGCATACATAAGACCCTAGGCCTGGGATTTTATACTCAAAGAAGCAAAAATCAACAACTGCAACACCCAGTCTTAACAGAATTTATTTTTTTAGACATATAGAAAGACATCCTTTCTATTCAAAAGTAGCATTTCATTGATTAGATTTTGACTAGAAGGAATTTTGTTATGACTCTCTCTGTAATAGGGGCGTCTCTAATCTATCAATAGTTTTGATAGGAATCCAATAATGCAATATTATATTAGAAAGAGAGATCCTTGGTGATCATTTATATTTTTTTCATTTATAATAAGAAAACTCCATATGTAATATTTAATATTACTAGTAGCCACACATCTGTCTGTTTTTTAAACGTCACCAGAGCCATTTTCCACAAATGTATAAAGCATGTGGAGTGGAAGAAAACCTTCCTAATAATTGTTGGATAGGCATCAACAGCTTAAATATCAAATTGCAAAAATTGTAATAACAAAATAAATTTACCAAATGGAAACACTTTTGCAAGAACACATATTTTTCTAATAAAGTTTTTACGCCTCGATGAGGTGGTTTTTCAGTTGTATCGAAATTCTTATATATTTTTCGCATCACACAAGTCACCTGATAGACAACTAGTCGTTACTCCTTTGTAAAAAGATCAAGAAGAAGACCGGAAGTAGTTGGAGATAATGGAACAGCATATTTAGATTCAATCAATCAAAAATCTAGTGTGATTAAGTAGTTCATCATATG
Source organism: Cyprinodon variegatus (assembly GCF_000732505.1). Taxonomy (NCBI): domain Eukaryota; kingdom Metazoa; phylum Chordata; class Actinopteri; order Cyprinodontiformes; family Cyprinodontidae; genus Cyprinodon; species Cyprinodon variegatus. The sequence goes on from NW_015151687.1 coordinate 119,123, forward strand.
TTATTGGTTTTCCTTTTTGTTTTCTTTTTTGCACTAATGTCTATTAAAGTATATAAATAAATCAGTGGTTGACAGTGTATTTAAAAAATACATGTATAGGCCACACATCCGAGTTTTACATACCTTTTGAAGGAGTTTAAAAACTTAACATGGCACAGCTCCAATTAGCATCCATCCAAGGGTGGGGGAGTGGATTGCCTATTGCCTTCTTTGGATAGGGTTTCTATCCATAAATCACTTTTGACTTAAACAACTCAAAGTTTGCCAGAAGAGATCTGAACATTCAGCAAGATTTTTGAGAAAGTACTCTGTAGACCAGGGGTCTCCAAGTCCAGTTCTTGAAATCTAATGCCTTGTGGTAAATGGATGTAGGCCTGTTCCAGCAAACCAGAATCAAATGATTACTTCATTACTAGACATTTGCCAAACTTGATGACATGCTGTGTTGGAGCAGGGAAAAGTACTGAAAAGTTGCAGGGCAGTACATATCAAGGACTTGAGTTGGAGATACCAACTGTAGACCAGTGTGGCAACTTTGGGAGGAGGGCATCCCATTGCATCTTGTGTAAATATGCCATGAGCCGCCCGTCCTTTTTGAATGAGAAACTTTTATTTTGGTTTAAAAGTAAAAACTGATAGTCGTTGTATCCTAATTGATGAAACCATGAATTCTACTCTCTACCAGAAAATCCTGAGCGAGAAAGCGCAGCCAGTTTGTAAGTTACTATGTTTGGCTTTCAGGACAGTCTAAAGCACATTCCCAGTCTACCTTTAGATGGCTAAAAAAATATATATATATTTGTTTGTTTTTTTTTTTGGCTCACATTAAAAAGTCATAAATCACAGCTTTGAGCTATCTAAAATTTTACAATTAGGTTCTGTTTTGTATGAAATATCATTATGGTTTGCCATGTTTTGTATTAAATATTATTATAGTTTGCCATACCATCACTGGCGCCTCACTGTATAGATGGTCTTTAGGTGTATTAAGATGGGGCACAGGATGTGTAATGGGGAGGGATCTTATTAAATCTATTAAACCATTGGTTGGCCTAAATCTTAGTGTCGGCCTTTGATTGGCTCCATTGAACATCACTTAAGGTTTACTACAACATCTCCGCCAGTGACACAAGCTTGGGGAGGGCCTAAAGATGAAGACACTAAAAAATAAGCACTTTTGAAATGGTACAAAAATGCTAGATGTGGGCACTGACGAGGCTAAAAAAAGAAAGATTTATTTTCTTTCCATATAGTTGTTTATTAATGATTTAGGCTCAAATGTCAATATGAGAAAAACTTGCCGCGGTAGAGCCTAGTACGATTTGCATATGACTGGCATTCCAGCGCACGGCTCAACCAATCAGAGCTCTTGGTGGAGCTTTGACAGACAGCGGACTCACCCAATCACCAAACTTGTTTTGGAAAGTGGGCGAGGCAAGGCTGGGCGAGGTTGACAGGATGAGAAGGAAGGGGAGGGGGAACAAGTACGGAGGGGGGCAGGCAGCCTAGTTTACAACAAGAGGAAGAGGGAGGGAAAGAGAAAGAAAGGCTTAGCAAGGAGGACGAGGCTAAAATAAAAGAGTTAACTCTAGCAGAGCGCTTTGGAGATGCGATGCGCGGACTTTTCTGGACCAAAACAGCACTCGTAAAAGCAACTGCTACACGAACCGGACCGGGTGCGCTTCTGTGTCGTCCGCACCAAGTGTTAGCTAACCTGCTGCTGCTGCAGACGAGCTCTGTCGGCTTCAACCACAAGGCGCTTATTTTTTAAAGCCCCTGGCTGGAGGCGAGTTTTACTCGGAATTCGGGGAGTTAAATGCCAACCTCCGGTTCTCTGGCTTGAGATATTGACAGGAGGAGCGAAGGAGTCAGGAAAATACAAGATACTGCGATTCACCCCCCACCCCCTCCCCTTCTCTTTTCTGTTCGCTTACTGGAGCCAAGAGTCTTCACCGTTTGGTTCTATCGCTGTTTTCTAGTCATATCTGTTGGTAGCTTAAGGTCTGCGGCCGGATAGGCCAGGTAGGATACAAGCTACTCCACCAGAAACTGTATTAATTCTCCGTTTTGTTAGTAATAGGTGGGCTCAAACTGATGGATAGCGGAATCACAAGCACGGTGTGATGGATGAGTGCACCATATTTACGGCATCCTCTCATGCCTGCTTCTTTTACGGTTAGACCCACACTTGGATGGTGCTCCTATATAGCTGGGTTAGGATCTTTAAAGCTAATTATCAGGTCAAAACAGGTGCAGGAGGCAGTGCTACGGGAAGCGGCTCACTCTTTGTGAGTGCTGCAGAACAGAGGTGGTAGGATTGTTTTAAGATTGTGTGAATACACCTTTTTGTTTTGTTTTTCCGCAGCTGGGATGAGAACAATTGCGTTTCTTTTGCCTGTGTCTGTGCGCTGGGTGCACGACCAGGGGCGTTCCCGGGAGGTCGGTCCAATCTGGAGCGGTGCAACCGAGGCTGCTCTTATTACGAGAGGCGGCTAAAACTGCTTCCCCAGGGGGGTTTAGGTAGAAATTAATAGACTTTAAAAAAGGGACTAACGCTGTTACTGCAAGGCGCTCTTAACTCCTACAACTAAGAATACACAGCAATCACATCAGCTTCAGTCGATCGTTTCCAGCCTTTAGTCTGATACAGTGCTGTCCTCCATTAAGCCCTTTGAGCTGCATGAATCCGGGGGTTCATGATCCTCCCCCCTCCTCCCCCAGAACCCACCTGTCTGCAGGTAAAATGTAGCGCCGGGCACAGTTTGACATGGGCCAGAAAGACTGCGTAGTTCCCGGTTGGATGTTGTAACCCAGGCCGTGGATGGGCTTGAGGCCTCGTTAACTCCTTCCTGACCAAGCTGCTATAGTAATGTAAACAAACACAGAGAGAGGGCATCGGGGGTAATTAGACCAAAGGGAGCTGGATCTTTGCCTTCAGTCATATTTCTTATCCCCTTCGGGTTGACTTTACGTCGTTAAAATCTGATTTAAATAGTCTTTTTTATATATATACTGTACATTCTGTCCACTGATGTTGGTTTGCTTCGTGTGCGCAAGATTGCGGCATTCTGCGATACGATATATGGACTAAAGTGTTGTGTTTGAAATGCAAACGGGGTACCTCTGACTATGAAGTTCTCAGCATGCAGGGTTATGATGTTATAATAATTGTGAATGACCTGAAAGGATGAAAGTGATTCAGACTGAGGCTCATGTCGTCATCTGAGAGCTTCCCAGCACTATCGACACCAGATTCCGGATGACAGATGTCATCCTGCCTTGATTTTTCTTTTTAAAAGACCATATCATTGTCGGTCTTCTATTTGATTTTGATTTTGATTTTTTGGAGACCTATCAAGTATTCAATTATGTTCTCTTCAGAGAATCCCCAGTACATCCGCCAAGGATTAAGCATGTTTGGTCAGTAAAGTTCCATTTTTCTTGTTTTTGAACATGAATGTCTTTTTCTGCCAAATCTGAACACATGTTGCTTTTATTTTATCATGCTAAGGCAGCCTTTAAGTTTGTTCTTACTTTTGGATACTCATTTTGTTGCTTCATGTTTAGTGTTTTTGTGTGGATAAGGATTTAGGCTTTTATTCATTTATGCCTGCTCAGACATAATGGAGTCTAACAGCTTCTGTTGTCCATCCAGTTTGTTTCTGGGAACAGAAAGTCCTTTTGTACATCTGCTGTGTTCCCTAGCTAAGTAAAAAGAAGCCTGCTTCTTTGCTAGCACTGATTTTCTATTTCAGTTTTTTTTTTTTTTTTAAGGTGGATATTTTTCTACATCTTTAGATATTAATCAGTCAATGGGTTTAAAAAGAAAAAAAAAAAACATTTTTCTTTGTGTGTGAAAAATATGATAGTTAATGTTTTTGTATCTGGGAGTTGATCTATGTAGAAATATAGAAATTTGTTTCACTATTACATTCCAGACTGATTAAGAAATCAGCTGAGTGGGTCTGGAATGCCCCATTAGCGTAAATGTTTTTAGATGTGGTTAGCTGGACCCCAAATAAAGCAACCAACCTTTAAAGTTCAGATTTAAAGTTTTCTTCCTTTAAATCTAGTTTCACATCATTGTAACACATGTGGCTGCAGGTGTTATCATGCATCTCTATCCTGCCCTCTTCCTCTGCAGTGTGGACCAATGTAGAACCACGGTCAGTTCCAGTCTTCCCCTGGCATTCATTGGTTCCTTTTCTGGCACCCACCCAGTCAGATGCTCCATCTCATCCAGGTGAGGGCCAGCATCCCGTCAACCACCCTCAAGCAACCAGTCTGAAGACAGGTAAACAGTTGTTGAATAGGTGATATTGTTGGTTTTATTACATCATCTAGTTCAATCTTCTTATTTCCCTCTCTAAGGGCATTGTTTTCCCTCAGATTGTCAGGGGGTGGCAGCGCTCTCACAAGAGCCTGCAGAGGCACCTCCCACTGTAGAGAGAGGTCCCCCATCCAGGCCCCCACCCTCCTCTGAAGAGCCTCTTCCTGAGAAGGAGAAAGGGGATGCGGAGAGGGAAAGGCCCGACAGTGAAACCGAGAGCGACGTAGACGACCCGTAAGAGCAGTCCTCCTGTTTGTTTCATGTCCATTTTTGCTGGTGAAGGGGTGGATAGATGTACAAACACCAACCTGTCCATCTGTTAAATCAGTTATAAAACTGTCTGAGCCTGCCTTCACAGTCATTTTTTTATTTTTTTGCAGTGTTATGTAGCTACAGAAAGTAAGTGAGAGGGATATTTTCTGCATCCTTGCTCTAATTTAGGCAGAGTAGCTCAGTGCCAGAACAAAGCAGATAGGAACAAAGCCTTCTGTCTTTGGTCTCTATCACTATATGCAAGGCATTGGATCAGCTGTCAGCCTTTGAAATAGATGAGCGTTCTGTCCATTAGCTTTTCAGATTAAATTGAAATAGAAAAAGAGACATACTGAAGCTTGAATAAAAAAAATTAGGGTTACAGCTATTGATTATTTTAGTGATGAATTCATTATCAGCTATTTTCAATCTTGTTTGTAGATTTTGGTCTTAATTACTGCTGAAAGAAGGTTATTCTTTCAGAAATGGCATGTTTTAGCATTTGTGTTGAAGGGCTGAAAAAAATTATCGGATTAATCATGATTAATCAACTATTGAAATAATCGTCAACTAATTTAGTAATCAATTACTTATTAACAGTGTAGAGACTGTAAAACGTGCCTTTACCTGACAGTTAGAGCAGTAATTAAAGCCAAAATTGTAAAACAAACATGTAAACATTTTGCTTGTAAGATTAAAAAATAATGTTTTCGTCTGTCAATATGCTCTGTCCAGAACTCCTTAAGGGGAAAAAGTTTTAATTTCACTGGTTTAATTTTTGTGAAAACGTCTTCTTTAAGAACCCTTTTGCTATCCGGTTACTAATCGATTCATCAAAAAAATAATCAATGTATTACTCGATAAAAAAAAAAAAAAAAGTTAGTCACAGCTCCACTGTGTTCCATTACCCTAAGTAGTGATTCTTTTACCAAATTAGTTAACAATAATTTTAAACAATTGATTCATCACAATCAATGCGATCAATAATGTTTTCTGCTCTAGAAACAATATTTGTAAAGAAAATATAAAGTAAATTGTATAGTCAAGGATTGTTTCCTCTCTTTCAGCTTCCTCCCAGGAGTTGTACCAGAGCAGCCTCTCTCCACATCCCCAGTAAAGCGACGCACTCAGTCTCTCAGTGCACTGCCCAAAGATGGAGACAAGAGCAGTCCAGGAAAGGTATTTCCTATGATGCCATCCAGAATCAAAAGTCTCAGTTGTTCTGTGACCTAAGTAAGTCATTTCATTTTTCTCTGATTTTCTTGCCCACTCTTTCAGAGGGAGAAGGACCACATCCGGCGACCAATGAATGCATTTATGATTTTTAGTAAGCGTCATCGAGCATTAGTGCATCAACGCCATCCAAACCAGGACAACAGGACAGTAAGCAAGATTCTTGGGGAGTGGTGGTATGCCCTGGGACCTAAGGAGAAGCAGAAGTACCATGACTTGGCCTTCCAGGTATACAGTTCAGCATATGGAAAGGAAATTTCATGTATTTTAATTTTGTAAATGAGGAACTATAATCTTTTTACTTTAGGTAAAAGAGGCTCACTTTAAAGCACACCCAGACTGGAAATGGTGCAACAAAGACAGGAAAAAGTCCAGCTCCGAAGGTCGTGGTGTCCCTGGAAACAAAGACATCAGGGAAAGAAGCATGTCAGAATCAACAGGTTAGTCTCACTTATCACAGCAAATCTCATGTCTGTCGTTTTTATCCATCAAATGTTTTAACTACTGCCGTTTCTTCTGATAGAGCCCCATTCTGTGGAGCTGAAGGGTGTGGGTCCAGGTCTGGCGGGTGTATCGGAAAGGAGCACAGGAGAGGGACATGTGGGTCAGCTTACCCGCCCCCGAGCCTTTTCCCAGAGTGCCATGCACAGCCTGGAGCGAGGGGACAGGGGGAACACCCAAGCTCTAGCAGAACTCGCCCAGGTAAAGAAGGACAACTGCTAGCCCTGGGATGTTTTTTTAATTTTTTATTTATTCAAGGAAATCCAGAATAAATTGATAATACAGTTGTCCATAGAGCTACCATTAATTAACTTCTAATGTGGTGTTTTCCAGATGTGTGGAGACAGCGGCAGCCAGTATCCCAGCCACGCCCCTGCACCCTCTCACACTCAGAGGGGGGTCAGTGAGGACATGACCAGTGATGAAGAGCGCATGGTCATCTGCGAGGAGGAAGGAGATGATGATGTCATTGGTGAGAAGTCTGCCATGCTCTGTTTATTAAGCTGTATTAGATTAAGAAATGGCCGAGTGTCTGCTCAATGCTTCCTGTATGGCTAAAGCTTTTGTAGCTCATCAGCAGCCTGTAGAGAAACAGCAGCTAATAGTAGAGTGAGAGCATCAGTCAATATGCTCTATGATGATTTAATTTAAGCCGTGATTGAGCAGTATTGGCGTCGACTGACTAGAGAGGTTTTCTCGTCAATTTGATCCCTTCTATGAGGAAAGAAGCTGCTGTAAATACAAACAATATTTACGTTTTCTACCATCTTGGCATTTTATATTAGGTATTAGCAATGCTAGCCTTACTAAAAAGCACACTCCATGTGTATTTTGAGAGAATGTAGATCCTTACCTTGACCATAAGACTTCCAGAAGAATTCCAACACTATCAAACAGTGTTGAACATTCCAGGGGATAAAACTCAACACTGACTGCGTTTCCATTACAAATGTATGTGAAACCATGTCAATAATCTGCTAATAAAAAATAAAAAATTAGACAATTAGTTCCATTGAATAAAAAAATACATTTGAAATTGTGCCTGAATATTTTTGTTTGCGTGATAACCCTGAAAACAACATGGCCATGGCAGTGGCAGATTAAAACATGTGATGCGATATATCCATTTTTCAGCCATGGCTCTAGAGGGCGCCATCATCCTCCATCTGCTTCCGGTTTTCTTCTTCGTCTTTTTACAAGGCTGTAAAGTCCAACTTTATATTTTTATTTTTTTTTAGCAAATACATTTTTGTAATTACAATTGTACATTAAGATGGTTAATGGCTGTTGCTGCTGTGCAGTCAGCCTTCCTGTTACCTGCTGAAAGTCTTGCTCTCTCTCCTTTTCACAGACTAAATAAGATGCAATCATGTCTGCGAATATTTGGGGGAAAAAAGGTTTATTTAAATTTATATAAACAGCTTTTGTTAGATTAGCAATGGAGAGTTTGTATCTTTTGAATCTCCGGCAGACTGGTCATACCTTAAAACCAGCAGCTGTTTCCTCTGTGCATCTCTAACACATAATCAAAACAATGTGTTAATATATATTTGATAATTACAACTTGCCAGGAGTTCCAACCGTAGCTGTAGCATGTTTTGCTTTCCCGCAGAGGACCCTTATCCCAGCACCTCTATAGACCTAAAGTGTAAGGAGCGCGTGACTGACAGCGACAGCGAGAACGGTTCAGGAGATGAAGGAGATCGGAAGGTATACCAAAACCATTCCTGTTGTTGTTTATATTTAGCGTATTCTACCTGCCTGCTGATTGATTTGCTCTGTAACACCTCTCTGCTCTGCTCCCTTTTTTCTTTTCCTAGAGAGTGTTTGCTCCAGTCATCTGTTCCACTGCATCATCGTCTTCCTCACACCATACCCCTCATGGCAGGAGTGTTTCTCTGTCCTCTTTCCCCAGCAGCAGGCGTTATGATGAGGGGAGATCTGGAGTAGGAGGGTTTTCAGACCACAGAAGAAAGGAGAGAAGTGATGGAGAGAGTAAAGACACTTTTGTTAGCGAGGGAAGCAATATGCAGGCGTCTTCTGTCTCAATCTCTTCCGGTCAATCAATCAAATCCACTTCTCCAGCTGGAGGGCTTCCGTCCTCTTCAGTGGGCTCTATAGGAGGGAGCCAGGCTCTTGGTGTTGGAGCTGTGAGGGTCGCGTCTACAGTAGTGACGAATGTGATGCGTCCTGTTATCAGCACACCCCTACCAATCGCCAGCAAACCCAGAGATGGCGGCCCTTCATCAAGCCCCCATCCTCCAGAGAGAAAGTCCCTGACTCCTCAGCAGCAGCCCCAAATCCTTCTCAGTCCAGGAGCAGGAGGTGGGCCTCCAGCCACAGGGGGCGGGTACTACCCTCCATCCTCACCAAGTCCTGTAGGTGCAGGCAGTGTAGTGACTAATTTAGTCTTAGGAGGGGCTCTGCCAGCTCAGTCTGCTTTACAGCTCATCAACCCTCCCCCCCACCCTCAGCCATCCCACCAGCAGGCTTTAGCCTCCACGGCTGTTTCAGCCTCTCCCAGCCAAAGCAACGGTCCCCTGTCCCTCCTTCAGCCCCAGTTCCTGCCTGGTTCATCTCTGGCCGCCACCGGGGGCAAGGGCATCACACAAGTTCAGTACATCCTGCCCACCCTGCCTGCCAACACCAACCCCAAGAGCCCACCTCAGAATCACAGCCAGCCAACCAGTATCTTCAACCTGCCCACAGCTCCACCTACACATGTATCCTTAGCCAATGGAAAGCAGCAGAGTGCCGGTTCACAGACAGGATATTCGTCCAGCCCTGCGGTGGGGGTAGTCAGCCCTGGAGCAAGAGGTAAAAGTTCAACCACAAGCTGCACGCTGTCTCATATTTCCTCTGTGACGTCTGACGATGCTTCTGTTCCTCCATCAGTGCAAACCCAGCCTCAAGTGCTCCCAGGTAAAATGCTCGTTCCCATGGCAACAGTTCGGACTGCTCAAGCCCCTGCCCAGCAGTTTCCCATTGTTGCCCCATCCCTTCCTGTCCAGAATGGTGCACAGGCTGGAAGCAAGGTCAGAATCCCTCGGAGGAGGGAACAGAAAAATCACAGACTCATCCCTGCTTACCTGATTGTCACACGTTTCTATCTTCTGCTTCTCTTGTTGTGTCTGTCATGTTCTGCACCTTTTTATTTAGATCTACCACCTTGCCTCCATGCCAGTGGTCCAGTCCCAGCTGCCTCAGGGTGGAGCGGTGCATCCTGCCAGCCCCTTCCCTGTAACACTGGGAGCAGCAGCTGTGGTGACGCCAGGATCAGCCCCATCCCAGGCTGTGCTGCTGCCACCTGCACCCACGAGGTAAGCAATGACACGTTTAAGCACCTGACATGTTACAAGATACATAGTCTCAAGGAACTTTAGGTGAGACTTCTGCAGAGCACAAAGATCTTATCAGTCACTTTTAAAAAAATAATACGTTCTTAGTTAATTATTTTTATTAGTTACATTCTGTTACTCGTGGAAAACAAAAATAGTTGATTTTGCCTTTGTTTACCAGATATTTCATATGGTCAAAAATATGTTCAAATATTCCCTCCTTGCATAGAAGAAAAAACTGTTCTGATATCCGTTCTTTGAAAGAAGAAAGTAAAGGAAACATAAGAATTAATAGGTTTTTCATCATCAAAAATATTTAATTTCATTTTTCTAGGCTTTGATTTTTGACATATTTTGACTAAAATCTGTTTTTTTTTTTTTTTTTTATAGTTGCCTCACTCTAGTAGTCCTAAATAAATACCAGTGTGCTCGGTTGCCTTTGCAGTGTAATATATCAGTGGTGTCTATCTGTGATTTATTTTTTTTCAGTGCATCTACAACTCTAAGTCAACAAACATAATGAAGATTAAGGAACACTATGGGTCTAATGTGACATAGACATTCAAAGCAGGGTTAGGTTATGATAACAATCCAAACTTCTTATGAAGCGCTTTTATTTCATCCGAACGATGACGGCGACTTTTCACAAACAAAGAGACGACTGTCCACCTAATCTGACTGGTGAGATGAGGAGAACAAAAACCAGAGAAGCTGCCAAGAGACCAGATATCTCTCTAGAGGAACTTTAGATGTCCACAGCTGAGATTAGGAAATCCATGAACAGGAAAAATATTAGTTGTGCAGACAGGGCCTTATATTGCAGAAAAGACGCTGTATAAAAGAAAATAATCATTTTCTTGGGAAGTTTCCCATAAGAAATTTATAGGACGTCTGTGGAAGAAGGCGCTATGGTCAGATGAGGCCAAAAACTGCACTCTCTGGGAGAATAGTCAAAGTAAATGGGAGGATGGATGGAGTTAATTACATGGCAACACTTGTTTAAAGGCTGTTAGAGAATTAAGGAACCTTCCCTGAACTTACGGTCTGGGCTAGAAAGGGATAGTTTAGATCAGAATGGTCATGGACCCATCTGTTTTTAAGATGTTTTGTTGACTTTATGAAAATCTTTGATTAGATGTTTAAATTTGTAGCAAAGATACAGGTAAGTCCTGCACTTTTTTTATTCTTTATTTCTAAAATAACCTGTTACCTTGCCCTATTTTCCTTAGGTAAAGTTCTGGTTTCATTGAGGCTCAAAGTGGAAAGATGAAGGGGTGTGACTAACTTTATAAGACTCGTTTAAGAAATAAACCCTAGTTACCATCAGTTGATCCATTTTTTCATTTTTATTAATCTGTTATAACGGACCAACAATTTTCCAGCTAATCTCAGCCTGTTTGAAATAAATTTACTGTTTGAGTTAACAAGTTTTTCTACTTTCATTTTAATCTTTAGAGTAAATTGATGCCAAATGGCTGTTTATCAAGTGGAGCAAAATGGGCTTTTATCTCAATAAAGTGATTAAGAACCAGATACACAGGATGATGTACAAATAAAAAAAATAATCTCCTTTTTCTGTTGTTTTCCTTTGGTACCTGAATCTGTGAGAAACCCAAACAATCCTTTGAGTAGGCCTACCCCCCAACTGGTTGGATCTATAACCGTCATTTTTAGAGATGAAATGTAGGAAGGCAGATCGATGCCAGAGGGGGTCGGATTAACCCCATAGATGTCACAGATCAGATGTCTGCCAGCGCTAAATGTATAAATCAGCTTGACACGGCCCTGATAAGTGGCCATCAACTCATAGGTCTTATGCCATCCCTGGTTCATCCCTCTTCCTTTTTTAACTAGTCCAGATATCGGCAATCTATTCTTGATTGACGTTAACATCATTTTGTTGAGTCCTAAAGGGGAGTGCCTGAGAAAGTAAACGCAGTGGACCTGGTAATAAATGAGAGCTCAGGAAACTGTGCTGCGTTGAAGGAATTGATAGATTTTTACAGGGCTCAGTGAGCAGACAATGCAAGAGACTAAATTCCTGTTGGGGTGCAGCAGTTGGACTGCAGCTCTATTCTGGATGCGTTAGTCATGCCGCTGGTGGCCTGAGTTGCCTCTGTTTGCCCACCCCCACACTACCTCTCAGCTCCTCACAGCACTAGTCATCTAGAGCTACTTGCTGTGGTGTGCACTCATCGACTGACCCTCTCTGTAGCACTTCTGTTTTTACCTTCCTCTTTCTTTCTAATCATGCCTCTGTTCCTTGCATTGTGGTTCTGCATTGTTATTTTACTATTACACCATCTGCTACTGCCGTTACACTTCCCTTTATTTTATTACAAGCGTTCACCTCACTGCTGCAGTCTTTTATGGCGAGCATAGTTTGATTATTTCTATCTCTGTGCTTCCCGTACAGGATTACCTATGTCCAGCCCACCTCAGGGGTCCCATCCACTTTGCCTCTAGTCTCTACAACAACCGGCTCCTCTCCCAGTCAGCAGACTCTACCAGTGCCTGGATCTGCATATGTTCCCTCGCCTTTAGCAACACTCGGGTTTACAGCCATCGCACCACCTGGACAGACACTGGTTCAGCCACTGATCGCAGGTCAGGAGAGACATGAAGTCAAAAATCTCTGTTCCTCTGTGTCAATGATTTATCTCAGTCATCTGAACTTTAGTTAAAGGTCAAATGAGCCTTAGCAAAATGTTTTGATTAATACACCCCCCATTTCGCTTTAGGTCAGCCGCTTCTTTTATAAATCTATGAATAAAGATGGTTTTATCTTAACCTTTTCTTTCATTATTACTGATATTAGGTCTCATCATTTGAATTGATTATAAAAAGCTGACATTGCAGACAAATAAGGAGGCACCAGTACCTCCTATTGTACCTCTGACTCAAAGTTTCCTATGATAGTAAAACAGATTTTACCTAAAAACAAACAAAAAAAAAATCAGCTTGGTAATGTCATAAATGTCTCCACTGATCTTATTTTTTTTTTACATGAATGTCTGATCAGAGAAAAAATGCTCATCTTATCTGGATTGAGACGTTTTTGCTACTTTTGTTGTGTAAAAATGAAATTTTATTTTCTAACGGTATTTTTTTTTTTTTATTCTTGATGAATTAAATGTCAAAATGTGGCAGTTTTGGGAAAATAATCATTTTGGGGGCTGTCGGTGTTTAAAAACATCAATCATTTGTGGAATAAATGTCATCCAGAGTAGATTTCAGCATAAACTCTATAATAAACCAGCTTTTTTGGGTAAAGTTAAAATAAATGAGACGAGTGAGCTGTTGGAGACAAATGGAGCAGAGAGGGAATGTATTAATAATTAGTTTTCTTATTCAGGTCAGCCGCCGCTCCTCGCCACAGCTCAGTCCCCTCAACCCTCCACCTCTGCCCCTGCCTCCGTCTCCGGGGGCCAGATAGTCACCGCCATTTACCCTCCATCACAAAACGTCAGCATGGCATCAGGGGTGGTCTCAATGGCACAGATGCCCCCCAGCGTGGTCTACTCAGTCTCGGGCCCTTCAAGCTCCTCGCCCCACATATTACCCAAACACGCTGCTCCCCCCTCTGCAGTCCTCCACTCGCAGCCCCACCTGGAGCGACAGGTGGACAGGCATCTGCCTCCGGACAGATCCGCCGATCGCCAGAGCGACAGCCAGGTGGACATCCTGGCACATTCAGAGAGGCAGACCACCGCATCCAACAGTAACAGCTCAGCAGCACCTCCTAGTGGCTCAGCTGTGTCTACAAGGTCCTGCAGTCCTCCGCTTCAGATCCAAGCACCTGGTAGGACAGCCAGTTCTGTTCATGACACAGTAAGGAAACCAAACTTGGTTTGTAAAACTTCACATTTTCTCGTTAACAGGCAGCACACCTAAGCTACCACAGCTTCCAGTCAGGCTCCCTCAGAAAGTGAAAGCAACCGTGGCGACAATTCCTGTAGGCAGCTACGACGGAGGAGGGCGAGGAAAAGACAGGGAGCGAGAGAAGGAGCGGGAAAAGGAAAGAGAGAAACAAGCGGCGGCCAACAGTCATTTCTCCTTCGAAGCCGAACCTTCAGGGCACACGGGGTCTCCATCGACTCATCCCACTGAGGAGCCGTCGTCCTCTGACAGACCCCTGGAGGGTTCCAGCACCGCAGACTCCTCTGACACAAGGAACAGGGAAAGTACAACGCCCAAAGAGGTGAGGCTTAGCAGCAGCCTTCCAAGCCCGTCTCTGAGTTTGTTCCTAAAGCGCCTGAATTAAACTTTTTCTACAGGGTGGGTGGAAGGAGACTCTCCCTTCCTCTCCTCTCCCCCCTCCATCAGCCACAGAGCCCGCTTTGCCTCCCCCACAAACCGACAAAGACGGCCCCACTCCCAAAAGGATCAAAGCCCGCCCACCACCACTAAAGAAGACCTTCGACTCCGTCGACAAGTGAGTCATTTCCTCTGGGAACGTTAGGTGTACAAGTAATGGATGGACAGTGTATATATGCTGTATGTTTGGTGTGCGTCTGTTGGACTGGCAGGGTTCTGTCCGAGGTATATTTCGAGGAACGGTTTGCAGAGCTGCCTGAGTTTCGACCAGAAGAGGTTCTGCCTTCACCCACCCTGCAGAGCCTGGCCACTTCACCTCGCGCCATCCTGGGCAGCTATCGCCGCAAGAGGAAGAACTCCACAGGTCTCTATCCTCATGGCTTTGCATCTCTTAGCGTGAATGTTTTAAATGGATGCTGGAGCTGAACAGTATAAGAAGTGATCATATCATAAAACACCATGTTAATGTCTGTTATCACAGCCTTTTAAACTTTAAGTTTTAGTCACTGTCAGCTGGTTTAGCTGTTAAAATGGCTATTATTGGTTTATAGATGTTCCTTACAAGCTATTAATATTATTAATCTTTGATTGCTCAAAAAGTTTTCATCTAAATTTCAGATTTGGACTCTGCGACAGACGAACAAGCCTCTCCGAAGAGGAAGAGTAGACGACGTTCCAGCTGCAGCTCTGAGCCCAACACGCCTAAAAGTGCCGCCAAGTGTGAAGGAGATATCTTCACCTTCGACAGAGCAGGTAATAAACAGGTTGGATGTTAATCATGGATTTATATATAGAGGAAGTTTATTGAACATCGAAAAACCTCTGGTTATAGTCCAACATTACACTTAGAATGGAAAACCATGGATGTTATATGGTGATAAAGGCAAAATCAGAATCTGGGTTCTATTAAAATTATAGTTAAACAGTATTGAATATTGAACATTTTTTATTATTATTATTGCAAATTGTGTTATTAACATTAACTGAAGGATAATTTGATCCTGGTCTAATGAGGCAAAGTAAATTATTTAATCATTTCTAGTATTTCCTTCATAGTCAACCCTGCGATCAGTGCTTTGCTGCTTTTTAAATAAAATTGACTTGGCTGGATTTTAATTTAGAGGTCAACCAAGTTGGTCCAGATGCCCCAGAGCAGTGAGAAGGAAACTGATGAACTGGTAGCAAACTCCAGCATTGAGTTGTTTTGAGACCTGGGAAACATGCAGCTAATGAAACCCAACGAGATCATTTTCTTTTTTTTATTCTTTAAGTTCTTTAAGATGAAGAAAGTAGACATGGACACACAGCCAAAAAACATAATGAAACATAGAAGAAAAAAAGAAACAAAGAAAAAGAGCAAAAAAGACAAAAAAACAGCTAATGAGCTTTTTATCTCCCTAATCACAATAATTCCAAAAAACATTTGAGACAGAAAAAAATCTCGCCCCAAAAAAACATATCCACACATAAATATTTATTTTTTTGTTCTTGGCATTTATTTTTAGGGAGATAAAGACACTTAATGTTATGATTCTCATTTAAATTATTTGTGTTATTCTGTATATTGTAATATGCTGTGGTGCCAGTCAAAGCCCATTTAAAAATGAAAAAAGTTTTAATCTCTTTGTGATGTTTATGATCCAGCTACAGATGGAGAAGACATTCTGGCAGAACTGGAGTTTGAGAAGGTGCCGTACTCGTCCCTGAGACGAACTCTTGACCAGAGGAGGGCGCTGGTCATGCAGCTGTTCCAGGAGCAGGGCTTCTTTCCATCAGGTACTCCCTCACAGCCCGTGTTTCTGTGCAAACGATGAGCTGAAGGGTTAGTTTTTAACAACCTTTTCCTGCTGCTTGCAGCTCAGGCCACCGCGGCATTCCAGACAAGATACTCCGACATATTTCCTTCCAAGGTGTGTCTGCAGTTGAAGATCAGGGAGGTTCGACAGAAGATCATGCAGACAGCGGCGCCGTCAGACGCCTCCGCTTTAGGCCCTACAGACTCGGCTTCGTCGGCTCCAGGGCCTTCGGGCTCCCAGTCAGCAGAGGGATCTGGGAAGGGAGGTGGAGACCTGCATGATGAAGAAGTGGAACAGGGAAACGCTGCGAGTCCAGAGGAGCTTCGTGAGTCACAGGACTCCTCTAGATGAGTGATTGGGATGCATTAGATTGAGCAGTCACTAACTCCTCATCTCACATTCCTCCACCCTCACACTCATCCATATCTGTTAGGAGTGAGACATTTTTGTTTGCAGTATTTGGACTTTTTTTTTTTTTTTCCTGTGACTCTCACACCAAAAATAGGAACACTTAAAAAAACAAGTGGTGCAGAAAGTAGAAACAGTTCATTTCCAGACTTGAATCAGCACTCGGTATTAACCGCCTCAAAGAACGCCAGCCATCAAAGGACCGTCATGTACAGCTGCACTCATTTGCCTTGAAGATGAAACTGTTCCCGCTTCGGATCCGCAAATCCGCTTTGGCTGAACCGGCGACCAGTTAGGAATTGAAAAAGAGGTAGTTGATCTATGTTTTGATATTTGTTCTGTTTTTAATCATTTTAGGAGAGTAAAGGCAGTAAAGCGTCTGCTAAAGGAACAACCTGTATGTATACTTAACTGTTGTAAGCTTGTGATTTATTCCTGCTGCCGTTGGGGGCTGGGCCCTCAGCAGCTGGAAACGATGCAATGGTTCGTTATGGGGGGAACTTATTGCAGTGGACCTCGACAGATCATTTCCTCACCTGTAGACCTTCAGAGGAGGTTTACCAGGAGGGTTTCAGAAACTTAAGGTGGACCTCTGGCGGTGCCATCATTCCCGCACACACCTGACCAACCAGGGTCTCCATTTTTCAGCGACCCAGAACACATGCCAGTAGGTGGGAAGTCAGCATTCCTGTGCCTCATTTGTTTGCCATGAAGGAAGGAGGGTCGGAGTCACCGGGCACATCCTGGCTCTCAGAGGCCGAGGCTGGGCTGGAAAAGGTCCTTAATCCTCTGTTGCCAAGCAGTTTATTTACTTCTTTTTATATTTGGATTTATATTTAACATGGTCATATTCAGTTTGTTGTACTATTCTTATGGTTATTACTCCTCATATCATTTAAGCGAATCAATGTTTTGTTCTCCTGGCAGATTTTTTTAAATACTTTCTGCCAACATTACATTTCTTCTTCTCTTCTGCTTTATTTTATTACCGATATTTGGAGGCAGGTGAGACATGCTGCTCCACACCTGTACAGTTCCTCCGTTGTAGTCTTCCCTTGACTGGCCTCTCACCTCAGCAAGGACCTGCGGTGCAATTCTTCTTAATTCTTACAAACAGCGTGGAACCTTTTTTTTTATGTCGTTTCAGCAGTAATCAGTCGTCTGTTTAGAAGACCCCGTATGCCTCTTACCTTCGCTGAAGTTCATTTCTATAATCTCAACACTTAATACTTCTCCTTCCTCCTCCTCTGTCCTCACCTCCTTCCTCCTTTTGTCACTTTATTGCTCTCTCCTGACCTTTTTAAGGGTAGAGAAAAAAACTGGAGGAATAGAAGGGAGGGAACAAATCAAAAGAGAGCTGGTAGGAAATAATACTGGTGGTGTCTTTGTGGAAGACTTGGTTGTGTTGTAAATAATTACTGTAGAGTCAGCCGACTCATTGATATGGAAAACAATCTGTCATTGAGCATAATGTTGACTTTTATCATTACTGAGGAAAAATAAATATGACTATATATGTTGTGTTTTGTCTGATTTCTGTTGACTTGAATGAATTTTAGAAGTAAAAATAGCTTTAAATCTTTCATTATGAAAATGGGAATCAATGGAGATGTTTTAATTTCTAGCTGTGGAAATAAAACAATATTTAATATTTTATTCCTTTACCTTCAAATATTCTAATGACATCACTGATCACACATCGCACCAATATCTCCCACAGAGGTTTTGGAAAGTATATATTTTCACATACTTGTTCACTGAGCTTTTTGTGGCACCCACACACTGCCACCTACTGGCCAACTAGCGTTAAGGTCACAATAAGCCCTATGCACAACACTACTTCCTGAATTTAAGGCAGCTCTTTTGTTTCCTGTTTTTCATTACTGGATTAACTGAATAATCCAGGTGTGTCTGGCCATGGTTAATGAGGTCAGGAACACCCGGATTAATCAGATCATCCAGTAGAAAAAGACAAAGAGCTGTCTGACGCCCAGGAAGTAGCCTAGTTGTGCATAGAGCCCATTCATGTCTGGCCCTGGTTAATTACGTTGGCAGACCTTGAATACATAAGATGGTAACTAACATTCCTTAAAATGTCAATTCATGAGATATTGTTGCAAGTAAACTGAAAGGGATCATATCATGTAATACTCAACATTTTAACACTGGCTATACTATATTATAAAAATATATTTGGAGTGGCAAAGGTTCATGGAGGAGAATCTATTTTTTACCAATTGTTTTTCTGCAAATTATGTTGTATAAGTTAATTGGCATCTTATTTTGTGAAGGTGGGTAGGTTAGTGAAGATCATGTGATGTTAGGGACTGTTCCTGATTATGAGTTTCACAGGGAGATTAAAGATACACTGGATGTAGTGTCAATGGAGCTGAGAAAGTTACTAAAACAGTGAGGATTTAATTCCAGAGCTCAAGGACAAAAGGATGTAGTTTTATTAGGTTTGTGCCTCACGTTGCTCACTGATTAGCTGGTTTCTTTTGTAACTTTATAAAATGTTTTTTGTTTTGTATTAACATCCTTTAACAGCATCATTAGGGGGGGATCAGGGGTGCAGAACAATTAATGGTCCAAATACACGTCCATTTGAGTACCTGTAAAGAACAGATGTAGAAAAACTAAGAAAAAAACTTTTATTTTTCTCATTTAAAACAAAACATTGACATTTTTAAATAGAACAAAACATCCATTTCATTGTGATAAAAATTGTCATATAAATATAATCAGTCAGAAACACTTATCCATATTTACATCTAACATATTTTTAATTTAAATGGCGTCGATTCCATAAAATATCAACAGTGGTCCCCCCTTGAGGAAAAAGGAGCAAACCTGACATACTTTGGTCTTATTATTCATTATATAAACACGTGGTTGACATGAGTCCCGTTTCCCCACACAGCAGTAAGTTAGTCAGTATTCAGACTTATATTGAGCAACGATCCAGGTTTGGTCGACACGTCCTCAAAGCAGCTGCAGCCCATCCACAACGCTGCCAGCTGTGAGGCCGTTCTCCAAAGCTCTTTGATAGATCTCCAGCGCCTGCTCCAGAGGAAGAGCGCTGCCCTCGCTGGTCTCAATGATGGCGATGGTCTCTCCAAACTCGTTACACATGATGGTGGGGGTCCCCTGTGCCTGAGAAGAAGATTATAAGGGAATCAGTGACAAGAATAGTCCCAGGCTTTGCAAAACATGCTTTGCTTTTCCATACAGAAGATCTTTGACATGGACTGTAAGTTGCCTGTACTTATAACTTGTAACAGTGAAGGGAAAGTTCATACAGAAACACATATGCTACGTTCACACCGGACAGTATTGAGCAGCAGAAGCAGCCGGTTTATATGCAAAGACTATGGTTGACGTGAATCAAAAGTTCCTGCAGTACGTCTAAAGCAGCAGGAGCAGCGCGTCTTGATGCATCTGAAGCGGCGCCACATGAGCATGTGATGCGCTGGACGCACTGCACAAGCAGCAGATGCTGGAGTTGAAAAAAATTCAACTTTTGCTGCACGACGTGCCACATCAACCGATCAGAGAAGCCGATCTGGGAGCTGGCAGGGAGACAGACACAGCACTGCTGATGCAGAGCGGTGTGATCACTCCCCTGAAACAGTTTATTAAAGCCTACATTAACTTAAAATGTCGAAACCTGCCAGCAAAATATTTTTTACTTCTTTCACTTGTATTTATCTGGTGCCTGCATTTTGTAACATCAAAGATGCTCTTGAGGCGCGTCGGATCTTATGTGTACAGGCATCAAAAATGAAGCAGCAGAATATTTTTTGCAGCTGAAATCGCATTTGGTGTGAATGTAGTATGACTATGTTTACGTTAGTGCTCCAACATGTGGTTTTGTTACGTTTTTTGGCAAATATGTCGCTATGTTGATTTGCATTATTGTCCAGGGGCCTTTCCAAGTAATGCAAAACAAACAGGATGGGATTCCTATTAGCCGGTAATACAAAGCCTGGGGCTTTCAGTGGAAATGGGGCTATAGTGGTGATTGAAGATAAAACGAGTCGTGCTGTTTTGTATCCACACCCTGTTACACTGACCCAACAAGCACATTTCTGTTTAAATAATAAGGAATTTAAAAGGAATTGGATTATGTGAGGTTAAAGTTTTGTAGTGACGTTATAACCCTCTAAAACACAACAGATTTAAAGAAACCAAATAAGAACTTTTCTATAAATGAAACATTTAAACGTTGCATTAAACTAAAACTAAACATTTTAGATTTATAACTATTGCTCTAATCTCCGAATGTGATGGATACCTGCTGCAGATCTGAGGTCTGGATCTGGATCAGCTGAGTTTGCCCGTTAGCCAGGTCCATCAATGACGTATCCACCACTGCCACTGCCGTGCTGCTGGCCTCTGCAGCGGCCGCCTCCTCGTCCAGTCTCTGCTGCCTCGCGTGGGTCTTTTTGTGATTCCTCAGGTTGGAGAAGGTCTTGAAGGCTTTGCCGCACAGCTGGCAAACGTGCGGCCGCTCGCCCGTGTGCGTCCTGCGGTGCTCTGTCAGGTGCATGCTCTGGATGAAACCTTTTCCGCAGATCTCACAGCGGAAAGGCCGCTCGCCAGAGTGGGTGCGCAGGTGCTCTCGCAGGTGCGTGTTCTGACGGAAGCGCTTTCCGCAGACCTGGCAGGGGAACGGGCGCTCGCCGGTGTGGACGCGCTGGTGGAGCACGACCGCAGAGGACGACACAAACAGTTTGCCGCAGATGGGACACTGGTGAGCTTTGGGACGCTTTCCTTGGGTGCGCTGTGGGCGCGCACGGCCCGGAACGAAGTGGCTCAGTCTGTGAAGCCGCAGGTTAGAAAGAGAGTTAAGCTTTCTCCCACAGATGTTACAGTCCAAGGCTCCTTTAACCAAACTGGCTGCATCTCCTGACTCTACCACTGTTGTTGAAGTAGAGGGTTCTGAGGGGTTGTGGACCTCCGTGTTCTCTGGAGCCTGGACCAGCGTGGGGTGCTGCTCCACACAATGACTTTCCCTCCGACTTTTGGTCAGGAAGCCGGCTTCACAATGAGGACAGGGAAAAGGAGCCGGAGCTCCAGGATGCTGAGTAAAGCGGTGCGCCGCAAGTTTGTTGGGCCAGCGAAATGTGGCGGGGCATTCTGGACAGGTAAGTTTTGGGGCGCTTGAGTGCAGCAGGCTGTGCTGGCGGAGGTTGGAAGATTGGGAAAAGGAGCGATAACACACATCACAGCGGTACGGGCGAACCCCAGAATGGATGAGGGTGTGACGCATCAAATTGGCCAACAAGGAGA
The DNA here is from genome assembly GCF_000732505.1 of Cyprinodon variegatus. Taxonomy (NCBI): domain Eukaryota; kingdom Metazoa; phylum Chordata; class Actinopteri; order Cyprinodontiformes; family Cyprinodontidae; genus Cyprinodon; species Cyprinodon variegatus. The sequence goes on from NW_015151687.1 coordinate 140,590, forward strand.
AGGTTTTACCGCAGTCCGAACACTGGAAGGGCTTCTCCCCTGTGTGTATGCGCATGTGGTTCTGCACATGAATCTGTTTCTTGAAGGACTTCCCACATACGCCGCATACAAATCTGCGCTGTGACGCGTGGGATTTACTACGGTGGTGAGCAAGCAGCAGCTGGGAAGGAAACGTTTTCGAACACAAACGACAACAAAAGGAGCCTTTGTCTGCCGAGGAGGGGGCTTCCCCTGAGGCTGCAGAGCCTGAAGTGGACGTAGCTTCATCTGGAGAAATGGAGATCGTGGCTCCTTCCATAACAACCTCCTGCTGCTCATCAACATTTCCTTCAACTGCTTCGGACTCCTGCTTCCTGCCGTCATCCTGTTCCTCCCCTTCTCCACCTGCTTTCACAGGGCGCTGAGACCCCGGCTGTGGTTCCCGCTGTGGTTCAGGCTCCTCCTCCTCTGTGGGAGGGTCTTTCTGGTTGATGCCTCTTTCTTCACTTTGGCATTTCTTCTTCTCTCTTGCTCTCTGCAGGATCTCCAGCGCAGTAGCAGATGCTCTTTGTGGAGGTGAAGCCTAGAGAACAAAGATCATATTACACTGAGGCTGCTGAAACAATACAATCAGTGGGGGGTGTTGTGTCATTTCTCACCACAAAGATCTGAGCAGCCACCGGAGCTAAATCCTGGCAGAGGTGGGTCCGACGATGGTAGAGGTATTTAGTCATGTTGGTGAACGTTTTGTGGCAGATCTGGCACTTGTGAAATGGATCTGCAACGTGTATCTTTCTGAAAAGGATCAAAACAAAGAAACGGTCGACAAAAATAAGCAAATAACAATAGGAAGCATTTATAACAGGGGTCCAAGTTCCCACCCGGCTCCCTGTATCCTGATGCTGGTTCCCACTTGGAAAAATTGGTTTATTGAAAGGAAAAGCTGAAAGCATCAATTAGATTTAAATGAATCCTAAAGTGATCTTTAGACTCAGTACACCATGAATGTTAGGTTATATTATATGCTGACAAAGGTAAATGTATGAATGAACCTAAAATTAACGCAGCAGCATCATAGCTGGTACCTCCTTCATCTGTTATAACCAGCATGGCAGCATTAACCCAGATTTTATTACAGAAACAAAGGTTCTTTTAAACATTCAGACAAATATACCAGTCAGTTACCGATAGAGGCTCAAATAAAAGATTTTAGATAAACCTGCTGGCTTTAACTAAATCGGAGCTTAACATCATAAAATGTTTCTGTTTTAATGACCTTTCTAAAGAGCAAAGGTCAAACTTCTGCCTTTTATTATAATTATGATGATGCCGCTGTAGCCTTGGACTATTATTATTAAACTGTTTTCACTTCTATTGATCCTTTTCCACGTGGAGATTTCCTCGACTAACTAAATAAAACTTTATTTGCACGTCTTTGAGGCCCTTTCAAGATTTCTTTACCTTTAGAATGAGCTTCCGTTTCTTAAATGACATGAGCACATTATTGGGCAATAAGCAAAGCCAGGCAGAGACATGTTTGTTCAATTTCTGCATTTTCTCAGCAGAAAACCTTTCAGTCAGTATGGGCTGATCTGATCTGATGCGAGGATTCAGTCAATGTAAGCCTTTCCTGCTTTTTACAGTTGAAGAGTCCTAACCTAAAGCTCATTAATCTTAGCAGAAGCCTCCTTCTATTGATAACAGGTAGTAAATATTCAAGGCTTACTCTGTACTTAAGTCCTAATTAAATTCTTCTGGAAATACAGACTTTGACCCCCTTACTGTGACCAAACACTGACCTGTGCATGACGAGCGTCATCTCAGTAGTGAATCCATTCCCACAGTCCACACACAGATACCGTGCAACTCCTGAATGTGCGCGCATGTGCGTCTGCAGTGAAAGGGCTTTCTTGAAGACTTTTCCACACTCCGGACACTCGTGTGTCCCTTGCTCGTGCACACGCCTGTGAGCTGTGAGCCGGTTGACAGAGGTGAAGGTGCGGTTGCAGAGCTCGCAGCGTAGGGGTTTGCCCACAGCTAGTGTTTTATACTCTACTGCCCTGTTCTTCAGATCCTGTAGCTTTTCTGCAGCCTCCTCCCTCCCTCGCATCTCCTCTATTCCGATCATGACCCCCGGCCCACCGCTCTCTTTGTCCTGGCCCAGGAAGTGCTCCCCCTGGTGCTGGAGGAAGTCCTCTGGCGTGCTGAAAAGTAGGGAGCACTCCGAGCATTCATAAGGGTGAACGAGCACCATCTCAGTGGACTGCTGCTGCTGGCTCTCACTGGGGGCCAGTCTTAACTCCAGTCTTTGAACGCCATTCTCCAGAACCTCCAGCTTTGCAGTAGAGCTCTGACCCAGAGCAGAGAGCAGAGGGGGCTGCTTGGAGCGATGCTGGCTGGAGATGGAGGAGCCTTCAGCCAGAGCTTGAGCTGTGAGGATCTGCAGGTGCATGGTGGCAGAGCCAGGAGTCGGGGTCACAGGGGGCAGCAGGTAGGAGCGGGACGCCCCGGCCGATTTGGGGGTAGACCTACGTTTCTTCTGTTGTTGCTGCTGCTGCTGTCCCTGCTGTTGTGAAAGAACCTAAAAAAGCCAAACACAAGAAAACGATGAGAAGCTCAAGCAACGTCCAAAACATGGAGCCTTTCACTCAGACAATAAACATATACAATCTCATATCCAACACAGATTTGGATATTTTTCCTGACAAAAAAAAAAAAAAACTGTCAAAAACAGTTTAAATATTAAATACTAGTTTCCCTGAAAAAGTCAGACAAAACAAACACTCATAGCGTTATATGGAGCGTAGACAAAGCACCTGTGCCAGGATTTCTCCAGCCTGCTGCTCACTCAGCACAAATTTTTGCATGTTGATAGGAGTGATAGAGCCGTCCGCCTGCACCATGTACTCCTGTCAACACAAAAACAAAAACAACAGCTTACTTTTCTGGAAAATATATTTAAAAAAAAAATGTCAAAAATGTGGTTAATGTAATATAATAGGTTGGGAATAATTACTAAAGTGACCATAAGTCTAAGAACATTCATATAAATCCAGCATTTTCTATGGGATCATCATCACCAATTAAAAGTATCTGTATGTTGGTTATATAAGGTTTGCAAGACATTCCCTAAGAAACTAACTGAGCAGAGGAATCTCTCCCGGCATGATGTTGTTGAACTGCAGCTTAACATATTTACAACAGTGACAGATCAGCTGGAAGCTGATTGGTTTGCCGGTGATGGATCAGCTGTTTCGGGTGTCTTACAGCCGCCGTCGTGTTGCTGTGTGTGCTGCTCCTGCTATGTGTTCGGCGGTGCTCCAACCAGGTGTCAGGGGAATCAAACAGAGCCAGACAGTCCAGGCACTGGTACTGAACCGGTCCGTGGACCTGAGCCTCCGAGGTGGCCTCCTCTGTCTCCAGGACCTCAGACTCCACTGAAGACAAAGTGTTTAGATGTTTAAAGCAGGTTTAGGTTACAAGTTATTCTGTATCTTGTTAGTTCAAATCTCTTCTTATCTTACTGGCTTCGTTTCCGTGTTGGAAAACTGAAAAATCTCAACGGATTTGTTTTTTTTTAATCCTTCAGAAACAATCGTGTGAAGGTTATACATAGCAAATTTTTATATTTCAAACTTTTTTAAAACCAAAACAACATAATCATTTTCTCCCACACTGTTTACATTTGATCTTTGGTGCACTTTAAGAAAGGGAAATGTCATGAAAGCCATACAAAACAAAATTTCATTTTGCATACATTCTGTGAATATAAATTGACAATAAAAGTTTCCTAAGTCTTAGTCTAAAAAAAAAAGAGGCATTATAGATCAGAAGCCTTTTCCAAATAAAAAAAAAAACTCTTGTGAGTCCTATTAGGTAATGTTGGCCGTTACTTATTTTCCACATAGGACCGGGTTCATTTGGGGATCAGTTTTCCTCTAAATAGATCAAGGAATACTTTTAAACCTATGTGTTTTACTCTCATTTTATTTGAAATCTGGATTTAGTTTAATGATTCTAACACTATAAAGGTGACAAAAAAGTTAATTTAAAAGAAAAATGCAAATGCCTTTTTCACAGTAGTGTACCATGTGTTTGAATGACCAAAAGGATCAGATTTACACCAAATAAGAGTTTGAGCTGGGACTTGGAAATGTATGTTCAAAGGCATTCTCTCTATCCATTCTAAGATCCAGCTGTTTCGAATAAAACACTGTAAAATTCTAGCTGTTTCATGCAAGAAATACACTAAAAGATTTTTTGTTATTAATGCAATGAGCAGTTGTTAGACATTCCACACAAAAAAATTGAAATCCATGTTATTTTACTTTATATAAACTGCTCCGTGCTCCTCTTTTATTAAAATAATAGTTAAATAGGTTTAAGTATGTGGAAGTAATGAAATGGAAAAGTAAAAAAGAAATCTGTTACAGGACGTTTAATATTTAGTCTTTTACTTTACAGATGTGATGATCACCTTGTTGCTCAACCTCCATCCCAGCCTCCCTCATGTGCATCTCCTGATGCTGCAGCAGCTCCTCTGCATTAACAAGCAGGCTCCCACACTCCAGACACTGGTAGTGCTGACTCTGACTGAAGTCTGGGGCAGTCTGGATCTCCGCTCCCTCACCATCAGCTTCCTGGGTGGTGTGGATCTGCTGGTGGATCAGCACCTCCTCCAGGGTGCTGAAAAGCTGCTGGCACTCGCTGCACATGTACTGGTGCTCCACGTACATGTCCTCTGCCTCGTTCTGGTCCGGTTCAGTCATCGTGGAAGTGTGACAGCGAGGCTGATGACTTGTTATGCTTGTGAGTTTATCATGGGCAGAAGTCTGAACCAGAATCAGTGAATGAAGGCAACTTCTGGTATCTACAAATGTGGCATTCAGGCACAGCTGCGAGAAATGACAACAAAAAGAAGTTCTGTAACTTTGAAAGGTGCAATTTAGATCCTAAACAGTAATCTTTATTGACATGTAGAGAGAAACATATATTGATAAACGAAAAAACCCTGTAATGTTCACAAAGGGATGATAAGAGAAACGCGGGAACAAACAGACGGTCGTTAGCTAAAGGCCCATTGATGCTAACATGAGGAGCTAGACTGACTAAACCCCCAAAATGATTCAATTCCTTCCCAAATAAAGTCGTAAATTGTTTACAATGTGTGATGGCGTATGGAGAGCTGTTGGCGGCGCTCCCTCGGATGATGCAGACCTGTTTCTAGTCACCGCTGTTTCCTGACAGCGGCGGCCCGGTACGTCGGGCGGTCCGTCAGGCGGCGCTAGCCACTTTTCCCCGCAGCTCTACGGCCACAACGGCGGGCCCTTCTTTGCCCTTACCTCTCATTTACTGCCGTCCGGCCCGCCGCGTGCTCTTCTCTGATACTTAATACACTCGTTTGTCTTGGTTGGCAGTCCTTTCAAAATGGTCGCAGCGTTTAAAAAAATGTAAAACATATAATTGCCCACAAAAACAAAGATTAGAAGGCGTGTAAAGCAACGTTTAACCGTCTGAAGCCCCTGTTCCTATGCTAGATGGTCCAGCCCACTGCGGTAGCGTGGATGTTTCAGCTCCTGTGATTGGACACAGTTACTGTCAATCATTATTTGTATACTAATACATGGGAAATGTAGTTTTTTTGTGTATGGTTGATTTTTTTTTTTAATTCCTCCTAAAAAATAAAACTATAAAATATCAGAATTTGTATTCTTAACTTTACTTTTTCAGATTAATTTGACTATTTAATTAATATTGTGATTAGAATTTTCTCTATGGAAGAGGAATAGGGCAACTGAAAAAAAATTGACTGATTTTAGAATTTTATTTCAGTATAATATCAGGATAATATTTTCTCATATTATACTGAAAAGAAATACAAAAATAACTTTTTTTCAAACTTTTTTTATAATCTCAGAATTCTGACTTTTTTCTCGGAATTCTGACTTTAATCTCAGAATTCTGACTTTTTTCCCGGAATTCTGACTTAAATCTCAGAATTCTAACTTTAATCTCAGAATTCTTAAAGCTAACAAACATGTTAGCATTAAGCCGTAGCCATGTCTATTTTAGAGACTGGCTCTCTTGTTTTAATTACCTTCTGCTCTACCGCTCAACGACTTCTTTCTGCAGCTCGTAAATGGTTGAATAATTGCATAATTTTCCACCAATGTGTTACTGACCCTTCCAAACAATTGTGAAATGTGCATTACCGCCACCAACTGATATGGAGTAAAGCAAGGAAACAGGAAACGATTCACCCCCCCCAAAAAAAAAAAAAAAAAAACCTGTGTAACTTAAACCCACATAATACTAAATCACATTTGCCCATATAATTTTAATTTACTCTAGGTCATCGTAATTCTGCCAGTTTCTGATGGTCCCATCGGTCCTCCCATCATGCTTCCAACCATCTCCCAGTTCAAATCTTTTACGTCCAGATATTTTTCTGCAGCCTTCACTATTATTTTGATTTTTTCTGTTTTTTTTGTTGTCTGTGCAGTACAATTAATCACTTCCACCATGAAAAGAACAAAATTTGTTTTTTTAACAATTAATGAGTCTTCATCAATTTTTGGAGATTTCTCTAGAGGTTTGGAATTTGCTGTGTGTTGAACTGTAGGTTTGGGTTTTTCTGACTGAGATTGGATCCTTTTTGCAGCTTCAGCGTAGGTTATTCCGAGCTCAAATTTCATTTTTTTATTTCCTCAGACCTTTTGCTTGCTTCACAACCACGATAAGCAGCAGTATGTTCTCCACCACAATTACAGCATTTTATTTTAGCTTCTTTTCCACATTTACCATATTCATGCTCTCCTGCACACCTTCCACATCTCTGTTTCCCTTTACAAACTGCTGCAATGTGTCCGAATTTTTGGCATTTGAAACATCTCAATTTTGACATTATAGCTTATGTAACCGATGAATACTTTGCTTGGTAATTGCTCTTCCTCGAATTTAATTAACACCGATAAACTGTCAGATCGTTCTCCGTTTCTTGTTGTTTTTAACCGTTTTACTTCTTTTACTTTTGCACCGCTTATGTTTTCCAGAATCTCTTTTTCAGAAATTTTTAGAGGAACTCCTCCAATGACTCCCCTGCTGATCTTTTTGTTCTCCATTAAGCTGCACTGAACTCTTATCCCGTCAATTTTGTTGAATCGTATGGCTTTGCCTTGCTGGGCGCTGTCTCTGCAGTTAATTAGCAGGTCTCCACTGTACAGAATTCTGGCACCTTTGACTTCTCCGACAAGTTTATTGATGGTTTTTGTTAAGTGAACCGGATTCCAATTTGTAAAAGAGTCTGCCTGATTAACGACTTTGAATATGACTTTGAATTAATTTTGTTGTGCTGTGGAATGTATGGATTGCTCATCACTGGATTGTTCTGAACTAGATTCCCCTTTAACTGATCTCTGTTTTTTCCGCTTTTTCTCATTTTTTGATGTTGCTATCTTCCAACCTTCATTGTCACTATTTCCCTCTTCCATCCCACAAGAATCGCTTCCTGTTTCCTCACTACTCACGGCCCAGGACATTTCTCCACAAGCAGCTTCAAAACACGCGCCATGCACCAAACGACCATCCAATCTTCTTCCTAAAATGGAGTCACACAGAATTAACAACCTCTTCTTCTTCTTCTTCTTCCTACCCTCCCACTTCTCTTCCTTCATGGCGCCTATCTACAAACCCAAGATTATGAGATTAAAGTCAGAATTCTGAGAAAAAAGTAAGAATTGTGAGATTAAAGTCAAATTATGAGAAAAAAAATCAGAATTTTGACTTTTTTCCCCATATTAAACTGAAATAAAATTTAAAAATCTGTCAAAATTGTTTTATTTTTTTAGTGTCCCTAATCCTCTGCCATATTTCTCAGAGTTAAACAATATATATATTTAATATACATATTCATATATATTTATCTCTATTATGTTGTATGATAGCGAAACTTTTTTTACTGTTAACTTTGTTGAACATCTGACTCTAATTTACAGGTACATTTTGGTCGTTTAACAACTATTTTATTAGGGATGTCCTGATGCAGCTTTTTGATTTCTAATACGATACTCGTGTAGCGGCATGGAGTATTGACCAATACAGTCATTGACCCGATATAACCCGATAGAAAAGTTTTAATCAAATTATATTGTTCAAATAGAGAATAATAGTAAAACAAAACTGCTTTAAGAATAACTGACCCATGTATTATTTGAAAAATTATTACATAAACCTTAAACAGAAGTGAAGAAAAGTGTAGTGTTCCTATCAGCTTCTTGGAGGTTTTAGATGCAGGCCCAGTATATTCAGATATTTGATTTTCGGTTGATTCAGTTCAATCCAAAATACCTTATTAATCCTAAAGGAAAATCAAATGGTGCAGTAACTCATATGGTATATTTTTAAACAGGTGTGTTGTAGGTGTTGATAACTGTGGGCAGAAAGGATCTTCTGCATCAGTCCGTCTTGCATCAGATTTGGAGAAGCCTTGTACTGAGGACACTCTGTTGTTGTTTAAAAATCTTCTGAAGAGGATGCTCATTGTTTTCCGTAATGTGCTTCACTTAATGAAGAAATCTTCATGAAAGAATCTCAAGAGGTTCTGGAGGAGTTCCTAGAACAGAACCAGCCTTAATTAGCTTGTTGAGCTTTTGTAAGTCATTAGCTCTAATGCTGTTACCCCAGCAGATGATGGCAGAGGAGATCCCACTCTCCACAACAGACTATATCAACAGAAGATATGCAGCATCTTTAGAAAGTGCAATCTGCTCTGTCCCTTCTTATAGACGGCTTCACAGTCTAGTTTGTTGTCCAGGTGAACTCTAAGGTATTTATACCCCTCAACCACCTCCACATCGTCTCCTTTGATGTTATTAGATTTCAACTTGTTCCTGTTTCTTTTGCAATCTGCAACCATCTTCCTTGTGTTGTTTACACTCAGGACCAGATGATTGTTTCCACACCATGCCACAAAGCTCCTCACCAGCTCCCTGTACGAAGCTTCTTGTCCATCTTTGATGCACCCAATGACTACAGGGTCATCTGAGTATTTCTGTAGATGACAGGACTCTGTCTGGTACTGGAAGTCAGTGGTGTCCAATGTAAAAAGGAATGGAGAGAGTACCGACCCTGACTAATTTCTGATAATAATATTGAATTAGGACCTCCCGACATGTTATTGCCTCAGTTTTTTAAAAACATTTTCCTGTTTGTTTGTTTGCTGACAGTTGATGGCAGGCTTGTTTCTTGTTTTAATTTCCATAAAGGCACTTTTTGTTCCACTCTGAAAACTTTGTTGAAAAGTCCTCCATACATAAAAATGTCACAAAGTGCACCTACTGCGTGTTTATATGTATGTTTGTTAAGTTTCTTTGGTCAAGGACAATACATAAAAGAGAAAGAGAGAAAGAGTATTACACATGACAACAATTCAGCTGTTTGTTTTTTTTGTAAAGAGGTTGTCTAGTCAATAGCTAAATTGCAAACCCTGTCTTTTATTGGACTTATCTTGAAGATCCATCAAGATAAGACTAATCAGTTCATGCTCACACACGCATACTGTCCTTTTGGAGACTTTGCACTGACTTCCTTTCATTTGTTATAAATTTTTATGGCCTAACCCAGACCCTTCACCTAACCAGTACCACGATATAGCTAACTAAACTCAGTTTACACATTACAAAACTAACTCAACTCCAGAAGAGAACTTTCCCTCATAATAACCAGTTAACTCATCCCAACAAGTACCTGCAAGTCCCCACAATTTACATATTCGTGCTAAAAATGGCTATACACTGTTCTGACAAGGTAACAAATATACACATCCACACACAGCATAACTAAAAGGTCACAAAGGTCTCTGGTCAGAAATATCAGGAAAAAATTTTTAATTTTTGACAGATACAAAATGCAGGATGCCTCTGCAACATCCTGGATGTGGTCGAAAAAATGATTTCTCCATTTTCTCCATGAGATCAATGATGTTGTTATTATTATTATTATTATTATTATTATTATTATTATTATTATTATTATTATTATTATTATTATTATTATTATTATTATTATTATCATCAGCTGATATTAGTCATTTTAGCATACTGCTTGGCCTGATTATTAATAAAGTGCTATTAACAACCATATTTATTTTGATCTTTTTGTTTTTTGTTAAATGTTATTGGTAGAAGGAGGTTGGCAATTTGGAATGTGACAGTGAGAGTGATGCACCACAGGACTGTCTGGTTTAAATCAGAGAGAAGAAATATCAGTGGATTTGTCATATTGTCATGTTTCTAAAGGTAAGGGAAACATATGATATTGGTAAATTTTGGCTGTCAGTCTTAACAGTAATGATTATATTGGAAATTGCTATGGGCCCTAATTTTCAATTGGGCAATTCATACCAACTTTGACAACCTTGAATACAAAGCAATTCTCCAGATCTTACTTTAAGGAAGCAAAGTTATGTTACTGCAGTTAGTAAATTTAATGAGCAGCAGGTCAATTGTTCTTTGTTTAATTAATTTTCATAATCTGTTAGATTTTATCAGATAAAAAAAACTGATGGGATCAGAACCCTAATAAAAGGGAAATTTTGTATTTTTTTTCACATAATTATATTTAAGGGAAATAAACTGGTCAAGATGTGTTTTATAAACATTTGCCACTATATTTGATATAATGATTTTAACAACACAAAAAAGCAATGATAACAAGTTTATTTATGTGCTAGGGGGTGTTTTTACTTCTGGAAACACTATTTTTTCCTGCTTGTCTGTCAGTTTAGTTAGATGGCCATGTCCCTGTAGGGCTGCAGTTATGCCTTCCATATTTGGATGATGGCTTGAAGTTCCTGTATGGCGTTGTAGTGTGCAGCCTGGTGGCCACTTGCACCAATGATGCAAGGTATAAAACCCTAACCAGCTTTACATTTCTAAAAAAATGTATATACGCATGCTGTTTCCGGTTTGTTCAGCCTTTTACAGTTGCTTTTTTTTTTTTTTTTATCTCTGCTTCTGTCTCATTGAACCCCAATCGGCCTTGGCAGATAGCCGCTCACACTGAGCCTGCTTTGGCTGGAGGTTTCTTCCTGTTTAAAGGACGTTTTTCCTCTCCACTGTCGTTACAAGCATGCTTAGTGTGAGGGATTGCATTCCAGTCGATGCAATAAACTGGTTTTCCATAGATAGAAAACTTAGAATCAAATTGACTGGATGATCTGGTGAACTGTAAAGTGCCTTGAGATGACATGTGTTTTGAATTGGCGCTATATAAATAAACTGAATTGGATATTTCCTTGAGCTTCATAATGCTGATTTAATCCATAGCGAGTTTTTCCTTGTGGAAAATAATAATTAAAAAAAAGATGATCTATCAAATATTCTTAAGGCAAACGTTTTTCCCCCCAAAAAACTGATGAAAAGCGGTAATAAAATGTAAAAACCCCACTGAATTGTGGAAAAACTCATTTTCCCTTGATGCATTGCGGTCTTTACGTCGTTGTGCGTCAACTCCCCAGTCCCCCCACCATTGCTGTTCTACAGAGGAAGAAAGGGGGAGACGGGAAACCTATACTGAACGCTGTAAGTGTTTTTTTATTTTTATTTTAATCAAATATAAGAACACATACACATATGGCAAACCGTCTGCCCGTGTTGCAGCTCTAAACATACAACTGTGCCTCGGCTCAGGTTCACACAAATATGAGCGGCAGCGGGCGGGCCAGGACCAGCTCATTCGCTGAGCCTCCCGGAGCTCCCGGATCTGCTGCAGCCGGTGCCGTGTCGGCGGTGGCTGGCGGAAGCTCGACAGGAAAAACTGGGGCTTCACAAGCTAGTGGAAGCGCCTCGACGAGCTTTGGAAATCTGAAACTGCCCAGTAAGTCTGTATCCGCATTCATACCGTTAGTAAAACATACACGATATTCCGGAGATCCAAATAATAGATTATTTGAATTTAAACAAGCCGGAGAACAGTTGATGTCGACTGTAGTTGGGGAGTTAACCGTAGCTGCATAGCTATGTTAGCCTTGTTTTTCACCGCGGTGAACGGCTTTCATCTGAGTGCTAGCACTATCGTTAGCTCTGGAAAGCTTAAACCTAAGCCGACCTTAACCCAACGTTACCGAATAAATTACATTTTTAATTCCCGAACAATTGTTTTTAATCTTTATTATAAGGATGGAAGTAGCTGTTGCTCAGATTATGTTTTCTGGTATCAGAGCTGGATGCTTGCTAACCTGCTAACGTTTTGGGAAAAAAGTGTTGGGAAATAAATTTGATCCAAGTTTTGTTATCTTTAATTCCTGCTTATCTATTACTTTTGGTCACTCTAAGATTTAATTACATTGAAGTAGCGAGCCAACCTCACATGGTAAAGGTTTTACTTGTAATAGTAGACTTTATCAGAATTTTATCAGTTTTATGCTGGATCTAAAATCAACTCTATAAATGTAATTATATGTAGGAACTGAGTTATTATACACTTAAAGTGTTTAAAGTAAATATCAGCTGATCTATTTGGAATAGTGCTTTTAAGTTAAAAAAAAGTCTCATTTGTTACTGCAGAATATTAAATTTTTCATATGTAAAACAGTGACAGTATATTCTGTCTGGAAGGAAAACTGAATTTTACTCACTTTCTGTTATAAAGTTAACTATATATTTATATCCTTTCATAGTTTTCTCCACTTTCTTATTGAAATTGCACCATTGACTTTCCAGACAGACATTTGCTCAAGTCTGGCTGACAAGTACTGTAAAACATTATTAAACCAGTCATTTGGCTAATTTAAAAATAAAACAATACAAACAGTTTTACTCATTGCAGGGTACATTCGTTTTCATCAGGTCCACGTTTCAGCATGTAGCTTGGCTGCTTTAACTCTACATATTGGAAAATAAAAATGATTATGTTCTTTACATGTTACTATATCACAGTTGTCAAACTGCATTTGGAAATAAAAAGCTACCTTTGAGAAGACTGCACAGCCATCAGTGCTGTTATACAATAGGACACAAGCAGCAGCCACTAAATGGATACGTCACAGTATCTATATGATATGAAAGAGCAGTAAAAAGTAACACAAAATTAAATGCTATCAACAAAGTTTCAACTGAAGAATAAACATTTTTTGTTTGTATTATGTTCTCACGTGCTTCGATTAAATTAGGGTTGAAACAATTAATCGGATAATTCATGATTAATCGATCATTGAAATAATCCTCAACTAATTAATTGTTAACCTGAGTAAAGAGACTCTAAAACATGCCTACAGCTGACAGAGCAACCCACTTATAGTAGTAATTATACCAAAATTGTAAAAAAAATAAAATAAGATAAAAAAAAATACACATTTTGCATATAAGATAAAAAAACAAAACAATTAAACCCAAATTTTTTCTCAAGATGTTCTATCTGGAACTCCTCAAGTGGAAAAGTTTTAGGTTCACCTGACTAAAATTTGCAAAAAGTCTTCTTTTAGAAACCTTTGACTGTTAATCCCTTTGATTGTTAATCTATTAATCGAAAAAATAATCGACAAATTAATGAATTAGCAAAATAATTGTTAGTTGCAGCCTTAGATTAAATGTCTCTTAATTGATTTAGGTCAGGGTAAAAACCAAATTCAGATGGAGTATTGACCATTTATGTTCTAAATATGTAAATATGAGTAGATTTTCTTTTAATATATTTATAGGTCAAAGTACTAACAGGCTCTCTTGCTTTTTGTAGGAGCATAACTAAAACAAGTCCTAGCTGTGTTGTTAAAGGAAAGCAAGAAAATACTTAATGGTATTTTGGTTATTAACATCAATCAGTAAGCCTGTAAGTAGCATTATGATCAAACTAATACAGACTGTAACATTATAACTGCTGTTTATAACATACCAAATAAAACACGCCTCTACATGAGCCAAAGAGTCAAATGAAACTGTTGTTTCCCTGTGAGGCATACATACAGGAATAAAATCAGAAAGCTAAACAATGCCACATGCTAGCTGGACCAACCACTTTGCAGCGGCACAGATTAAAATGGGAAAAATTGACTCAGCAAATGGCTAACTAGGTCTTATAAGTAGTAGAGTAATGAAACGAGCTTTACCAGTTCGTTCTTTCTGTTATTCCATTGTTTAGTTTTAAATCCGGGGCGATGGTAGTGTTGGATGAAGTTTGCCCTGCAGCTGGAGGGTTGTCGGTTCAAGCCCCAGCGCTGGCTTTCAATGTTGTGCACTTCACCCTCATTGTCCACTGATGGTGGTGGTCGGAGGGACTGGTGGTGCCAGTGTACGGCAGCCCTGCTTCTGTCAGTGAGCCCCAGGGCAGCTGTGGCTACAATGTACCTTGCCACCATCAACGTGTGAATGACTGAATGCAGTGTAAAGCACTTTGGTCAAATCCTCTGACTTGAGAAAAGCACTATAGCAGTACAGTCCATTTACTAAACCTATTGGAAGCCATTGCCACTAATAATAATGTATGTTATGGAGGAGCCAGACTGAAGGTGACATCAGAAAGAGGGGAAAAAAAGGAGGACCTATCATGCTGCTGTAGTTGATCACTAAAAAGCTTAGTGCAATCTCCCAGAAAAATGGACAGCCCCGCATTGGCATACAGTTTTTAATTGTAGGTATTGTGAAAATCCTAGTTTGCACATGTATCAAAAAACTTCCAGTGTTGCAGCTTGCTCAGGAGCCAAAATCTTTATTTTGTCTTTAGTTTTCTTTAGTTTTTAAGGTATTTGAATTTATGTAATATGCTGTACTACAGGCACTTTTTATATGTATTTTCAAATTTCAAATGGTTATAAATGTCATGAATCATAATCTTTCAGTGACTCAACGTCACTACAGCTTTAAAACCAACCAACATATAGAAGTAAACACCTTGGCTGATTAAATCATACAGTTTCTTGGCCATGGTGCAACTAAATTATTATTATTTTTCACGTTCTGAATATGGCTTTCATTCATTATAAATGGTACTTTATTTCAGCAAAACAATAGAATAATGTCTCAGAAATTGGTATTCTGGAAACTAGGCCTGTTCAGGCCTAAACTTGAGCAGACCTCATAAAGCCTGCAGTGTGATCTTTTACTCAGCTGTTGGTAACAGATCTTTTAAAGCTGGGCTCTGTGCAGTTTTTGGCCATTAGAAAAGTACTCTGGTTGTTCAGTGTCACAGATGTGCTCTTCTAAACAAACACAAACAACAACCTGAAATTTTCTGCTTTTTTATTTTTTCCCAAGTCACCAGTTCCTTCATAAGTCTCCCTTTCCCCTCCCGGCTTGATATTGAGCCCCACAAAATGCAACATGTCTATCTAGTATTTTATTTTTTATTCTTACAGTGTGCGTTTATTATATTTGGCCTGCAATGTTTAAACTTGATGTTACTACATCTGACCAATGCTACATCAGAATAAGATCTTGAAAGTTTAGCAACTTAGACCTGATCTTTTGCCCCTTTAGTCACTCCTGGATCATTTTTGCACCAACGCCCTTTATAATAACCTGCAGAAACAGGTCTGGATTCATTGTCCCATCAGCAATGTTTAGGTTAGCTGATCCATATAAAAATGATATCCGTGTGACTAATAACATATCTTTAGGAAATTGTTCTTTTTTCTTTTTTAAGTTATTTGAATTTGAAGATGTAATTTATTTTTTTAATTCAGTTTTAGGTATAGGACTTGATTTTTTTTTTTTTTTTAAAGCTCTGGTCTGTTTTAAAACGGGGAAAAAAGTTTTTCCATTCTTAACCTTCTACTTTTTCTAAAAGACACGTCTTGTTTTCAAATAAGTATCCCATTCATTCATATTACCCCTATAACTTCCCTGTAGTTATAGTTTTAAGATTTGCTGAAACCTACTTGGTTTTAAAACATTCAATTTACTTAAAACCCAGTTTTTAGGACAAACATATCAGGTATAAATGAACCTTGCCCGTTTGTAGGAGAAGCGTTTAATGTTTTTCCTTAATTTGACTATTTCTATGCTGTTTCCTATTCTCTGAAGTCATCAATTAGTATCCGTACTGGTGTTAGTATTGTGAGTCATGACCAGTCCAGTCCAAAACCCGTCATCAGTGCATCCTCTAACAGTGCTCTGACTCAGGAGGTCGGCCACATTAGCATCTGGCCTCCTGCTCCCTTACATGAATCCAATCCCAGTGACTTTTGTCTAATGTGGATTTCCTGTTTAGTAATAACAAACATGTCTCAAGTTAGTAATCACCACTCGGACATGCATAACTATAGCCTGAAACACAATAGCCTGAAGCACAATATATAGCGTTAGCAGTTAAGAAAAAAATGATGATTAATTAGGTCAGCTTGAGCTCATTATAATTTGGTCTGCTGTTGGGTTTTATTTATTTTTCTTCCCAGTGGAAAAGTAAAAAAAAAAAAAAAGTTTTGGTGAATAATTAAAAAACATAAAAAAAAACTTTAAGATCATTCATCTACATATTCTGGCTGTAAATGCATCGTTGAACCCTGTCAGGTAAGGCATCAGAGGTACACTAATGATAAAATATTAGTAGTAATTTATCACTGAAGTGACAATCTTTTTACTGGCTTAAAGGTGTGTTTAATTTTTAAGCCTACAAACAAGCTTTGGAGTGATTTTTCATGAGGCTAAGGTGTAATGAAAGTCACCCTGCTCATCCATTTTCATTCCATTTCACTTGTCAGGCTAGAAAGCAAAGTCCTCTCTGACAGCTGGGGAGACTCTAATCTTTGCATTTATTATTTAAGACACTATCATGCTGCTGTTACTGTATCCTTTAATGTTCTCTCTTTTGACTTAATGTTTTTATGTGGGGAAGTGGTAGCATTGCTAAAATATAACTGGAAGACGCTGTGATAGAGCGGTGGACTTATCTCAGTGCTGCTGACCTGAGGGATCAGATCTAGGCTAATCATGGGGTTATAATATAGGCTAATGGGAGGCTTTGGATCACTGTTAATGTTTGAATAAGAAAAACCGAATTGTTTTCTTTTGATTATTTTTTCCCAAGTTATATTTTAAGATAGTCTTGATCACAACCTAGTTTTAAATCTTTGTTACTAGCTATTTAAATCATTTGTCTTTCTGGGAGGGATCTGGGAGGGTTTTAAGACGAGTGAACAGAGCAAACTCAGCTAAAGTTGCACCCCTGGGTGTGCTGCTGTCCGTGCAATTTTACCACAAGCTCCGACAAGCCTTTTGGGATTGGGCCTCTTATTTGGTGCTCCTTTTCTCCTGGTTTTCTCTCTGTTTTTTTTACTATTTGTCACATCATTCTTGGTCAACTACATGCACTGGCATAAACTACCATGCGGCTACTGGACTCTAACTGGAGCTGTCAGGAAGTGTTACATCTTTAACATCTTACTTTGGCCTGATTTTGTTACACAAAGTCAACATTGGTCTGACGGGCCTTTTGTCCATTATCCCAAAGAAAAGATTTGTTTTAGCTGAACTCTTGTTATTCATTGAGATGTTTTTTTCTGAGTCTTTCAGGAATTAGGTTCAACTAAAGTCAGTTATTATGTATCAAATGCAATTTGATAAATAAATGTATGTTCATTTTGGCACATCACATCTTCATTTTTACGTTTTACTCCTTAAGCATTTTGTTTTGATAACCTTCTCTCTTATTAGAATCAGAATAACCTTTTTAGAATCTAGAAACTTTAAAAACTTCACATACATTGGAATGGGCTTTATTACTGGATGGGACAGAGGTACAGTGTTCATAAACTCTGCTCTTGAGAATCTTTATTCAGTGTAAGACACTTCGGTGCAAAGCCCTCATAAATGATATAAATAGTTATATTATTAAAATTTTTAAAAGAGTAGAGACATTTGAAAATCTGAAATAAACTTGTAGGTTTCAAACTACTTAACTTAATACTTGCAGTTCGATTTAGAAGATCTTCTTCTTAAAAAGGTCTTAAGCTCCTCTGGATTGAATTGAGAGTTTGTTCGAAAATCAATTTTTAAGTCCGGCTTCTAACAGTATTGCTTTTGTTTTGTTATTTCATCAACATCCCTCTCAACTCTAACAGTCTTCTCTGAGAGTTTGTTGGAGAAAAATAAAATCATGATTTTCAACATCCTTTAAATTTCCATTTCAGTTTGGTTGTTGTAAATGTTAATGTTTGTGATTTAGATATGACACGAAGCTTCTGTTCTGCTGCCCACAGGAGACAGCGGCAAGGTGACGACGGTGGTAGCCACCCCCGGCCAGGGCCCTGACCGCCCGCAGGAAGTTTCCTACACAGACATAAAGGTCATAGGTAATGGCTCATTCGGAGTGGTCTACCAGGCTCGCCTCATCGACACTCAGGAGATGGTGGCAATTAAGAAAGTTCTCCAAGACAAAAGGTTTAAGGTAACCCAGAGGAGTGATATTTAGATGACAATAAAGTGTTTTCTGTTTGTCTCACATCTATTTTCTTATTTCTACATTATAGAATAGGGAGCTGCAGATTATGAGAAAGTTGGACCACTGCAACATTGTGAGGCTACGCTACTTCTTCTACTCAAGTGGAGAGAAGGTGTGTCTCTGCTTGCTTCATGTTTGATGTTACAGCAAATGTTTAGTAGCAGCAGCACGCTGCCCCGCCCAGGCAATTAATGCTTCATGAATCAGAGGTGATTCATGTGCATAATAGGAGTGAGTTGGTCACACAATGAATGAATACTCTGAGGTTTTTTTTTACCAGCCAGGTATTTACATTTTAAAGTTTCACTTGATGAATTTTGGAAAGCTGTATACATGGAAACCAAGAAATTTACCTTGAAGCTTGATTTTTGGCTCATATGTGTCTAAATTTAGTAGCATTACCTTAGATTGGTTCAATGGTCTGAAGTCTGTTACAGTTTTAACCCAACAAAGCATTTTATCGCCCTTTGAATTTTCCATGTCTTAAAACCTTATTTTGCTGATTTATTTACCCCCCCCCCCCATTACCCAAATAGTAGAGGAGCGACCAGACAGGTTAAAATTTCTGGTTATTTGGGGTTATTTAATTGAATTAACAAATTGAAAACGGTCTGTCTAATAGCTGTAAACATGTCGACATTTGAATGTTTTCTATATTCCGTCATTTTGAGGGCAAAGGCTGCTTGATGGTACAATGGTAGGACAAATGTTGCCATTTTTACACTTGAAAAATAACAAAGTAACACCATGTAATTATCATTGAATCCAACTGTGATCAGATACGATACAATTTGATTATAGATATAAACAAAATAAAAATGTTCCAGAAAGACAGGAATGCCCTCAACAGACACCTGTACTGACTTATTACAGTGATTTTGCCGTGTGTATAAAACTCCACCATTAAAACATAATTTAAATATTTGCTTTAAAAAAAAATGCACAAAGCTACATAACACCAGGAACATCATTCTGACAAATGCTGAATTCATTGACTGTGATACACGGTCTTTTATGGAAGATAAGCCGCTTCTTTCGCCCGTGCTTTGAACCATGCGGCTTATAAGAAGGCGCGGCTTTCCTGTGGATTTTTCCTAACTGTTAGAGGGGGAAGTCAAAGTTGGAAATGAAAGAAAAAGGGGCTAATTTTCATTTAGCAGAAGAACATGCCAGCAGCTTGCACCATAGCTGGTAGCATGTTTGATTCCTAACAGAATTGGGTTTTTATTTAAAACTTAAATTTTGTATTCCTTATTGGTAATCAAAACTGTACTGGCTAAAAGTATTCTTAATACTGTTCTGTATATCCATTATACATATAATTGAAAATTATAAATAAGGAAGTGAAAAACCATCACTGCTTGGGTTGAAGATCTAAAAGTCTAGAACTCATTCAGAACATGTCAACACAGTTGTGATGTTTAATGTTTAAGTGATATGAAATCCTTTCCTCTGGTAATAAATCTTCCTTTGACTTTCTCTGTACCAGAAAGACGAGGTGTATTTGAATCTTGTGCTGGATTTCGTCCCGGAGACGGTGTACAGGGTGGCTCGGCACTTCAACAAGGCCAAGGCCATCGTCCCCATCATCTATGTTAAGGTAAGAAGAGGCCAGAAACTGTTGAACTGTCTAAACATATCATTCCAACTCCCCTTGTGGAATTTTTTTCATGAATGACTCCCTTCATTATAGACATTAAGAGAACTATCATAGTCTATACACGGGCTTGCAGTGTGTATGTTTTTTTTTCCAACTGCATACGTTTATTCTGAACAAAAACATCCCATTTTATTTTAAATGTGAGATTATTGTTAAAATGAGAAAAGGTTGCTAAAAGAACTGCACAGTGGAATGCTTAAAAAATTTTAATAAATCAGCCTTTTTTATAGCTTGGCATGAATTTAAGGTCTTGATATTGAAAATATTCTCTAATGTCCCTCTGAATTCTACATTAGTCTTGGAAGTACTTGTTTTGTTTAAATAGTTTTTTTTTAATTTTTTTTTTTTATTATGGATTCAGTTGTGAAATTGTGTTTAGTAGAAATGGAAAATATTACTACTCTCCTGAGGGTATAGTGATCCCATAAGTATGTTTGCTTTTACAGACAGCTCAGCGGGATAAAAAGCAGAAAGAAAAGATGGACTCATGGGAGTTAATTGTTCCCTATATCCTTGGATCCTTGCTAAAGCGTTCCTCATGTTGGTGTTTGTGTTTACTGCATATGAAGCAGCAGAGAGGACATTAGAGCTGTCTCATGGCCCATTTCCCCACCTCACCCAGCTGCTCCCCTGAGGCGTCGACATGCATGCTGGTCTCCTTCTCTCTTTCTTCTCTTATCCTTTTCCTCCTTCGGAGACATTTTTCCACCGTGCCGTGGCTGGGGCCTTTTTTTCCCCTTCTCTCTCATGTTTTTTTCCATACCTCCTTTTGTTTTGCTTCTCTTCTAAGCCCAGCTGCCCTCTTGTTAACAGCCATCATCCCTCATCTCATCTGCCTCATTTTATAATCTGGTCAGGCTGCTGTCAATGCACCCTGTGGGCAATAATGGTGATAATTATACAATGACGATGATGACCACAGTCACCATTTGTCATATTAAGATGTTTCCTGCCTACAGTTGTCATTCATTTAAGGATTGCAGACTTTATTGTGGTGTTGTTAGATTTAAAAAATTTTTTTTATCTGAGGCTGACATCAGTGGCCCAGATCTAAGGACACGTGTCAGAAGATTTAGATGGGGATAGTTACACTTCTTCTGGGAGAATAGTTACAGCTGTGCTATTTTGGTATAGAAATTTGTCACCTCAGGCTTCATGCTTTAATGTTTAAATGTTTGTAAGAAAGTTTAATCAGTTTTTTTTTTTTATATATATATTGGGTTAGTGACTAGCCCCTCTGCAAAAATCTTTTAATTGTTTTTTGGTTGTCAGTTTAAACCTAACCAGGTTAGAGTCATTTTAAGTATTTTACTGATAGTTTTTGGTTTTGTTTTTATTTGAGTGAATATGGGTCCAGAAAGCTAGGGCATTTATTTATTTATTTATTTTTTTTTTTGTATAGTTGTTTTCCAAAGAAATATTTTTTGGTGATTATTTATACCATTTGATGTTTGTGATATTTCCGCTAACACTAGTGTAAAGTAATTTTTTCTTTTTACATGGTGCTTCTTCTCTGACCAGAATGGATCATTCTAATTTATATCCCAGCAATCTTAAAGAAATTTGGTGTTATTGGATGCAATTCAAAGGAAGTCCCTGTAGACTTTTTTTTTTTTTCTTCCAACACCTTTTTAATTCCTGACAGGCCTCCAGATTTTTTCTTTCACCGCTGATACATATATCTTATTCACAACCTGTCCTCATACATCGGAGAAAGTATGAAAGCTTTTAAAATCACAGATGCTTATCAGTAACCCAGCTGGCTGGGTTATTGACCCAAATATATGGCATCCAAAAAAAATGTATATATGTTTATTTAAAGCAAAGGTAAGCCGCGTTCTGCTGATCTTTAGCTTAGTTAATGTAAACAACTAAACACAACTACGTTGTAGCGACGTCTTCGGATCCTAATATTAAATGGGTGTAATCTAATCATTTAATTTCCTGGGACAAAAAATTATAAAATAAATAATTAAAAAATACATTAAATCTACTTGGCAACAGCCTGATCTAGCTCTCCCGATTTGTTTTGAACCTTGCCTGATACGAAGTGTACCCTGCACAGGCGGCTACTCGCAGCCAGTCCTTCTGATTGCTAACAGACATCTGTGATGACGTTGATTCCCTTTTAAGTGGTTAAAAGAAATACATTGTCACCTTTTCTATACAGACAGCATCTTTTACGCAGGGGATCAGAGCAGGTAATTGATATGGCAGCTAGGTTCCGGGGAAGTGTGATCTGTGACGTCAGCTGTAGGGCATCTATATATACAGTTTGTTTGAAACAAGCAGTGTATCTCTTTAATACACCACACCTGTGGGTATATATATTTATTTGAAACATCTTGTGCTTAACTGAAATGCTTCACGGTGACTTTAGTGGTGCAAAAGTTTGTGCATGTTCCTTTTCTCCTGTGTATTTGGAACGGGGAGAAGTCTGAGCGGATGTGGTAATAGCCTGTCAGTGGGAGCACTAGCAAACACGGAGCATTGAGGATCTCCTGGAGCTTCGCTCTCCATAGGGGGGTTAGGGGGCTTTGGGAAAGCAGGGCAAGGATTTCTTCCAGTGGGGCAATAAGGTGGACCATGTATTCCTCACTGTCTGCATATAAAAATATAATTCAACAAGTCTTTAACTAATTCTGTGCCAACAAGATGATAACTAGATTTGGTCAGTACAATTTTTTTTATTCTCATTCAACAGTACTTGTAATAAATCATTGAACATAAAAAGTATCATTATTTTTCCTCTTCCAGATGTATTGTAACCTGTTTTAACTTTACATGTTCAGATATTCTGATGACATCATTTGGTGTGCATATAAAGCCGTAGGTTTTACTAATCAGCACCAAAAAAGGTTTTGTTTTATTCAAGAGTCCAGCATTAAAGGCTACATTTTCTTTTAATTGCTCCATATCCCATTTTAAGTTCCACAGCTGTGACATAATGAGGAAAACCTTCTTTTGACTTGTTGTTATAGGTTGTTGTTACTGGTTCTGTAGTGACATCAGTCACTTACAGATAGTTTAACTCTGTGTTCCCATTTGTGTTTGTCCCATAGGTGTACATGTACCAGCTGTTTCGCAGTCTGGCTTATATCCATTCCCAGGGCGTTTGTCACAGAGACATAAAGCCTCAGAACCTCCTGGTAGACCCAGAGACAGCCATCCTCAAACTTTGTGACTTTGGCAGGTTAGCAATTAATCTGATCTTTACAGTTTTGTATTTTTTTTCCTGTTTTTGTAGCCACTTTTGTCATTTTGCATGTAAGTTTATTCCCAGGATATGTTGATTGTTGTTATTTAGGTCTAGTCTACATGAAGACAAACTTGTATATTTTTATAAGCATCTTTGAAGAAAAGTTAGCATCCACATGTATACAGGATATTGACGACATAGTACATATGCCCGGCTCTTCGATAGCGCTGTGACAGAGCAGAGAATGACACCAAAAACTCTAAAAACAAAAAACAAAAACACAGATTGATCATGGGGGCTAAACACAGCAACATGACTAAAAAGGGACACGTGGGTTACAAAGGTTGGTTGAGCTACAGCATCATTGTTAAAAAAAATAAAATAAAAAAACTGTAGCTCATGTCTGCACATGAAACATTGTCAGATTTTATTTATTTTCAATCTGAGACCCGGTTTAAAAATATATATATATTTTTTAAATGTTTTACCAGAAAGCAGATCAATTATTTAAATTCTACTACCTTACATTTGTGTTTACACCCACCCCTGCTGACAGCAGGGGGGAAACCGGGCCTGTTGATCTGGACCAACGGTATCGGGTGAGAGGGGGGGGCGTGAATCAGTCCCCTGCATCTTTTGCCAAATATATTATTTTTCTAAATATGTTTGGAAGGAAATTGGAGCTTATTTCTTACATTTCATAAAATCTTTTCCTATTACTTTCTTTTGATTATTCACCTTTATTATTGCGAAGTCCCATCAGCCATTCCTTCTAACTGGTTTTGTCGCCGAAGCAGTTTGTCTGAAGTTTGTCAAGCTGCTAAACATGAAGCTGGCTGTGCTGCAGTTGGAGACGGGAAAATATAGAACCTGAATCTTTCCCTCTGCACACGATCAGGCCGCAGCTCCATCACTTTAACATGAAGGGTACAGCGGCTCTCACCTGAAGAAGCCGCCTCAAACCGCAGGAACAGCTTTAGATCGAACAGAACTTTAGATCGCCCTCACCTGTCAAAGCCTGAGAAGGCGGTCATACCTTAAAACGCTCTGATGGAGAAAAACAATCAGTATTTTTTGTCAAGGGTTTGTTCCCTATCTTTGCTAGATGGGTATTGTTAAGAGGTTGAGAAGTTTGAATTTGACTAACGTGACTACATGGCATGTCCGCAGTTGCAACAGTCCTGCGGTGGAAGTGAATAAATAGAAAATCCTTCTGTACAGCCATAACAGCTTAGGAAATATTTTGTCTGAACATTTTGTGGTCCAATTTCTACTTGTCACACAGGTAGAAATCTATAAATGGAATCAAATTCGACTGGAGCAGGTATGAGAGGCCAAATGTACCGCATATTTCATAAATAAAAAATTGGAAAGATCTCCATTTGTCAATATAAACATTTAAATGTTACTTGAGATGCTTGCATTAAATAAATATATATATATATATTTTTTATCCTTAATAAATAAATAATTAAATATTTTTCACGTATTTAATTAACTATTAAATGTGTTTCTGTTGCTTCCAGAAAAGGTTACTTTAAAATGTAACATTTAAGGCAAGACGTCATTCAAAGATTGATCAAGACTTTTTAGACTTTGTCCCGGGCTCAGCCGAGGCTGTCAACTGCCCTGTTTACACCTAATCCTGTCTTCATGTGGATAGGGCCTTAGCTCTTTCTTTCTGCTGTTTTTGGTGATATTTACTTGAAATCAAATGTTTCTTTAACTCTTCTTCTTTACCCTCCTCTACTGTCCAGTGCAAAGCAGCTCGTTCGAGGGGAGCCGAATGTGTCCTATATTTGCTCCCGGTACTACCGTGCCCCAGAGCTCATATTTGGTGCCACTGACTACACGTCCAACATTGACATCTGGTCGGCTGGTTGCGTGTTAGCTGAGCTGCTTCTGGGCCAGCCCATCTTCCCCGGGGACAGCGGTGTGGACCAGTTAGTAGAGATCATTAAGGTACAGTCACACTGATGAAATTTGGAGCTAACAGGCTATGCTGGTGCTAAAAGTGCTAAGTGAATATTTATTAGCAGCATTAGTACAATAATAAACTTGATTATCATTCAGTTTATGGTTTGTTTTTGTGATTGCTACTTGTATTTTTTACAAAAATGAAATGACCATAAAGCAAATATATACGTTTTAGGAGCAGATATAGTTTATTGGGAATCTGTAAAAGATGTTAATAACCTGCAGCCAATCAGAACACAGACATTTGCTACAACTGTAACGTGAAAGGAGGAGGATGTTTGTTCTCATCTACTGGTGAGGCTAGAGGTGCTGAGTGATAAATTATTCTATATGTAGCTGTTAGGTATTATTTTTAGATATTTATTTGGTAAATCCAGTTTAGTCTAAAGCTCACTTAAGTGTAATTGTTGAGTTGGTAGGGACATCTTTCTGCTCAGTTTAACCCAGTTGTTCGGAGCGTATCATTTGAAAGGTTCCTATTCAGTCTGTAAAATTTTGGAACATGACTTCAGCATTTTTAGGCATAGATGATTAAGTTTATAAAGTGTCTTTATTAGGTCTTAATTTTTTATCCTAGCTTCTAAATATTGCTTTTGGATTGATAGCTAATTTTTATCATCCCTCCATATTTCTTGTGTAAGAATTTTTCTTTTATCCTCTCTTCTCCTCTGTCACAAATTCAAACAGTTTTTTAATATTTTACTTTATAATTTTTGACTAAATCATTTAGTAGGAAAATTTCGGCAATTTGCAAATGAAAATGCGTAGGAAATATGTATGTAGAAGGGTTTGTTTTATTTATTTTTTTATGCAAAGACATTTTTGCAAGACCCCATCCATTAAATACGAAGCAATATGTCTAATTTACCATATAAATATCTTCATTATTGTTTCTTTTGAAGATGAATCTAATAAAATCTCTGGTTCTGGTTTACAGGTTTTGGGGACACCGACAAGGGAGCAGATCAGGGAGATGAACCCTAACTACACAGAGTTTAAATTCCCACAGATCAAAGCACATCCCTGGACAAAGGTTAGTTCCTTTTTGCTTTTATTACTGACTGGAAATGCACACAGCTTCTTAAATCTCTAGTTTAAAATACTCTTTATTGTTTTGTTGTTTCCACACAAAATGATTAGTCCTTCAGATCTAATCTCCTATAATTTCATCCACACACATTCCAATATCCACTTTTCTTTGCTTCTGTCAGGTGTTCAAGCCTCGCACCCCGCCAGAGGCCATAGCCCTCTGCTCCCGACTGCTGGAATACACGCCCGTTTCCAGACTGTCTCCTCTGGAAGCGTGTGCACACGCCTTCTTTGACGAGCTGCGTCAGCCCAACACCCGCCTGCCCAGCGGACGGGAACTGCCGCCCCTATTCAACTTCAGTCCTGTTGGTCAGCTTATTTCTGCTCTCTGCATACCAGTGCCTTATCCTGCCTTTATCAGTTAGTTGTTGTGATCAGGTTGACTTTTTTAACTTGTGATCATTAATAACTTTTTCTGCTTTTCAGAGCTGTCCATTCAGCCCCAGTTGAACTCCACACTCATTCCTCCTCACGCTCGTGCACAGACATCGCCCGCCTCACATGGTACAAATAACTGCTTTACTTAGATTTTTTTTCTTGTATAACTCTATTTGCTTTTCTCCTTTAGGGAAAAAGAAAACTGTAGTATTTGTTCTCAGCTCAGATGTTCTTTTTTTTTCTCAATGTCTTTTTTTCCAGGGTGAAGTGTTGAAACTAATAAACCATCAACTAGCTTTCGGTAAAATTGTAGATATTTGACCAAAATTCGTTAATTTGTTGGTTTAATGGCACAGGCATTCCTTTTAAGTACTGTATGGGATATCAATGGGATTGAGACCACGGCCAATCTGAACTTTGAAGTCAGACATTTTTTATGTTTGGGATTTTTGTCCTGATGGAAATAACAGCATTATCTATCTAACCCTTAAGAACAACAGAGGAAGTCTGTCATAATCTATACATTTCTTAAACCTCTTTGGCTCTGGGCACAGTGAGGTGACGTCATAGCCTGATATTAAAGTTGTTTTTCCACTCAGAAACAAGCCCAGTTACGTAATTGATGCCTTTTAAGTTAGATAACCTGTTCGCTCCTGTAGAAGTATGTTTAAAGACGTCAGGGCAATGGCTAAGGTTGTTTTCACTTGGACACGACTAGATGTTCCAACAGAACAATGACACTGAACACACAAATTCAGGTCTGAGAAGAATAACAGCAGGCTAAAATGAAGTTTCTGATACTGTGCTAGCCGTACATTGAGAGAAAACAAATGTAAATGTCTCTGTAAATTACACAGAATGAGGTCACTATATCTTCATTTCACCCTGGAAAGAAGAACGGTTCAATTGTTCAAAATTAATGGTTTTTATACACTGTTTGAGACAAGACCTGGGAATGGTTAATATTTCTGCTTTTGTCCTGCAGAGGGCAGCGTGTCAGACAGTACCGCCCAGCCCAGCTCAGCACCTGGATCCATCAACAACAGCACCTGAGCGTTCATCCCTCTAACACAACTTTTCTGTTTCGTCTTCCCCATTTTCCTTTTTCTTTCCTCTGCTCCTCTCCCTCTAAAGCTTCTTCCAGGCTCCAACCTTTAAACTAAAGAAAGATAACCAAACTCACTCAACTTAAACGCTCTGCATTTATATCTTCTCCAGAAACTATTCCAATAGAAAGCTGCTACTGCAGCTGCTTGCTTTAGGAAGCTGAGGGTTGTTTTAAAGGCGTTTTTATAGCTGCTCATTGGTTTAAGGTAAGCTGCAGATCCTTTGCCAGGAGGGCAGTGAAACGTTAGTTGGTAGGATGAGGAGAACACTCCTACACACTGTGGGTTTGCTGTATTGAATCAACAGCTGACTTTTATTCCTTTTTTTATTTTATTTTTTATTTCAATTTGCCCTTTTTTTTTTTTTTAGAAGTGGCTGTGATGCCACCGTTTTGACCTTTGATTGGCTTTGGCGTTGAGATGACAGCTTGATTGATTTTTGACAATCATCCAAACCAGAGCCCAGTGTTTAGAAGGACGCTCTTCTGTTGATTTCTACCCTGAACTAAAAAAAATATCGAATAGCCTTTTTATCATCCTGATTTCTTTCTGAAACCTTTTAATTAAGAGCTGATTTTAAAGGTATAATAAAAAAACAGGGAACCACAGCTGTTTACTGTTGTTTTTTATGCATTAGCTCTTTAAACTGCCTTTATCTGTGATTAGAGGGAAGCATGTTTGAGCTGCAGTTTTGTCAATAGAAGCTATGTACGTAAAGCTGGAAAGCCCAGTGATTGGTGTTGATTCTCAGTAATTGTTGCACATCTGTGAAGGAGTCGGAGGGAAGTGAAGGAGCCAGTCGTAACGTCACACAGAGGAGAGCTTTTGGTGTGGGGCTCCAGTTGCATCTGAAATACAAGCATTGACGTCCCGCTGAGCTTCTCTTTAATTATGTTGCTTTGCAGTGTTGCATTTCATATCGGCACAATTATGTTCAAAGACTGACATCAGGTGCAGGGGCGTCATTTCACTGCGCCCCGCTCATATCATGTTGCTCTTCAAATGCATTACAGAGCTAACAGAGGGCTGTCAGTGCAAGATGGGTTTCTTTCTTGAAAAAAAAATTTAAATAAACCCACAGTTGTGCATGTTTGGTTCCAGCTGACCCGACTGATACCTGTAATAATCTGACCAGATAATATGCTCAAACCCCTGAAAAGCCCGACAGCTTTCGGAGCCTCCCCTTTTCCATTCCTCCTCCTTCCTTCCCTTTTTTCCCTCCTTTTTTTTCACAGCTGAACTGTAAATATATCAAGTACCTTTTATTTTGTTATTTTTTGTTATTATTGTTATTATATTGTTGTTCTTGTAATTTTCTTTTCTTTTCTGTAGTAGACCGGCCCAGCAGCTGCCGGGCTGTTTATTCTCAGTCACAGTCTGTAAATACAGTTTCATTTCAGTCCCTTGTTCAGAAAGGGGAGATAAACAGAACAAAATGTTTCATTTTTATTCTCTCTCTTTCCATTCCTCACCTCAACTTTCCCTTCTCCTCCATTAATGTTGTCATGACTGTTTTTATTTATTGTATTGTTTTTAGGAGCGGGTTGGGGTCTTTATCGTTTGTTTTTCGTTATACAAATTCAAGTTAGTCCTGTCAGATGCAAAATTATTTTACATCCAAGATACTGTACTGATTTCATGGTCCTGTATTTATGCAGGTGCACATGTGAACCAATTCATGGAGCTCTGTTTTATCTTATTTTTTCATTAAACTTCAATGTGAAGGGAATGTTACAAGCCTCTGGATACTTGGGGCTGGTATGTATGTGCGTATTTGTGTCTTAGGGAGTGGATGTGGGCACAGATCACATTGTGTGTAAGCGTGTGTTTGGGGGGAAAAGGGAAAAATTAATTGACCTAGAAGATGTATATCATCTCCTTTGTCTGACTGAGCTGTTTTTGCTTTCTGTGCTGTATGAATATACAAAGTTTGACCTGTTAGTCTAGTTTGTGCTCTTCACAAATGGAAGGTTTTTAGCAGGGAATGTATGTTTGTGTGTGTGTGTGCGCGTGCGTGCTGTCTGACCGTTAACATTCTCCAACATGAAGAGCTAGCTAATCATATTTACTTTTTTTTTCTCCCCCCTTCTTCTGATTTGTGAAACTTTAATTGCGGTGACCCTTATTGTTGCCCTCTTTTAGAGGGTAAAACGTCATGATTGGAGACAGTGCAGTTTGATAAAGGAGATGATGAAAAGTGAGGGATGGACGGAGAGAGACAGTTTTTGTTTGTTGGTATAAATAATTAAACTCATTAATAAAGTGATGAAACTGTCTCCGAGTCATTTTCATGACTGACAGAGCTAGTCACACCAGCAGTGACACATCATAATTATAACAGAGGATTTTGCTTCCATCAGAAATGGGACCTAGACTGGTGAAAACTTAGAATCACATCATTGGTATGAATATTGTTTTCTGATGCAGTTAAATTTCTTTGGTGACAGGGCAACAGCAACATACAGCCTTAAATATCGGGGTTTTAATCATGAACAGATGTTTTACAAGATCTAATGTAAAAGCTGAGTAATAAAATAAGTTGGGACACATGTTTTTAAAGGTTTGTATTTTGATCTTCGATACATTTAGCATTTATTTGTGGGAAAGAATGGTTCAAATTTCCACTGAATAATCAAAGATGTTATAAGGAGGTTATAAAGTGTGAGAGCCTTTTAACTCCCAACATCGGGGTCTGCTGCTCTGGAGCCACATGGGGCGCTTCATGCCTTTAAAACACGCTGTTAAAACTTAAGCTCAACACATGCAGTGTTATTGTATGTGTCTCATGTTTATAAATAGAACAGATTGTAGTACCGGTAGTTTTTCTATGTAACTTATACATAAAAACTGATAGTACAAGGAGTCCTATTACTGTAAGGTTACTGACTCATGCCTTATAAGAAAGCCTTGCCTCTTGGTTAATCTCACCAAGATGCTCCAGGTAGACCTTTTCCGACCTAAAGTAGTGTAGGATATTTAAAAAAATCACCATTCAACTCAATAACTAAAAATATCAAAGTTGGTGAAATAGAAAAGTAAAAAAAATAAAAAAAATTTATATGAAAATCTTCAATGAAGTGCAAAAATTAGGAAAAATGCTAAATGCTCATCCTGATTCTTAGAAGTGATTTCAAAAGTCTTACCTCCACTGAGCTCTATTTATTCACTGGATTGCTGATAGACCGAAAGTCACCTGCCACCATCTTGGTACTCCCCATTTCTCATGCCATTGGAATTCCTGTAATGTAATCACCATAACAGTGTATTCAATACATGTAGATTACATGTGTTGAACCAAAACATGCACAACTGTGCATTTTTATTTTTATTTTTAGCATTTTTGATAAATTGGATAGTGTGTGTGCGTTTGTAATATTCTTAAAGGTATAATGGAGGATGTTCTTTTTCCAGGTGGATCATCAAAATAAGTGGTCCTCCTAATTGTCAATCATTCTGGTGATATGTTTACATAAGGCCGTCCTACATGCTTGTCCCCTTTTTCACTTAACGGTGGTCAGTCTGACATAGTGTAAAAATTGCAAATATTATTTTGGAAAGTAAGCTTGTATGAGCGATGCAACAGTGTGCACGAGAAGAAGTAGGCTTGTGCATGCTGTGTTGTGCATGTGTATTTTTTTTTTTTTTTTAAGTGGAGAGGGCGGGTCTTTTCAAACATTCGCCAAAATACTCCACTATACCGTTAATATCTGACTACTGCATCATTTTTCTCCATTAATGCACTAATTTTGTTTAGTAGGATTTGTATAATATGTTATATTACATGATTTATAGAACTCATGGACTTGATACTGAATTTGCAATGTGATGTGCCTATTTTCTACCATAAATTAAAGTAGTCTACAGATGAGATGAAATGAAATGGCAAGTGTGTCAAAGTCATAAATTTATCTTTATTTTAAAAGTCTTAAGCCCTCCTGAAAATGAGAAAATCACCATTGTTTGATGGTGCACGTATTGTTTACATTCCGACCGGTCTAAGTAGGGAGTACCAATAAGGCGGCTGGTAACTTTACAACAGTGTGTTCTACGAATAGCCTATCAGCAATCCAGTGCATAAATGGAGATCAGTGGTTACCTCTTCCATTCATCAACATCACTGATAAACAGCTACGATAAACATAAAGTCCACCCTAAATCCCTCATTCACCATATAGTGTGGGGACTATTTAGTGGACTTCATAGTGATTTCAGTTAACTTACCGTTCAGACACTTTTCGCTGCCTGTTGGTCAAGTGACTCCGCCTCCCTGCACAGTGCCTGCGCCATCTTTGTTATTTGCCACTGTGACAACAAATCCCATTATGCTTCACGAGGAGAACTCTAGTGATCTCGTCTAGTGACCATGGATGATCACTACTTTTTTAAGGGCATTGTTGGAAATTTTGATTCCACTTTATTTTTATCCACTAGACCAGTGTTTCCCAACCTTTTTTGACTTATGTTTCCCTTTGGGCAATTTTCATACAATGAATCCCTCTCTGACAAACGTATTGATGGCATAACCACTACATAGTGCCCTATATATCAATTAGGATGGGTATTTGGACACAGTCATTATGTCAATGACTGGGATCATTTTGTGTGAAGGGCAAAGTTACAGTGCCAGTTAGATATAGTGTACGTCCAAAAATGATATGCTTACATGTTCATCCACCTGAGCTGTTGACCCCAGCAGCTCCTCCAGATGTACCAAAGGCCTCTTGGCTGAACGTATGAGGAACACTCTATACCAGTCAGTCATGAAGTGGATTGACATGTTTTGGGTTCAAACTTTGGAAAATTGTTCTGTAACCTAAAACTTTAGCACAATGTTAGCCCTAACTGGTTTGCTGTGTTCTTAAGTCTTCATACTTTTTAAACTCATGATTTGTAATAAACTTCTGTGTTTCTAGTATGATTAAACATGTGAACATCGTTATGGCGGTAAGGAGATATATGAAGAACAATAGTCACACTAAGTTGTGTTTAGGGGTATCAGACTGAATATATATATATATATATATATATATATATATATATTTCATGAAAAGTGGAAATATGTTTACAATTTAATATAATTTGTATAGGGTTTTTTTTTTTATTCAACTTTTACTGAAAGGTTTTACCCTAATTAAAAAGAGAATAAGAATGTGTCTTGTGTTTTGGATTTTTGTTTTGGTCGAACCTTTCAATCAATGTTGACTAAAATAGTTGCATATAGTTTGTTGTATTATTGAATAGACTCATGTCATAGGCAGCTGGGTGGTTATTTAATCCCAGTAGTTGTCATGGGAACCAAGCTACTGCAAATTACACTGAAAATCAGTCTGACCTTGACAGGTGAAGTATTGCCCTTCTGCAGCTGGATCACATCTGAACGGCTCAGGAATGATCAGAAATGCTCTTCAGAAGAGTATTTCATTTTTAATTAATCCAAAGCCTAACCTCCTTTTCAACCACTAACCTCAAAATTAACATCCTTTGCTAACCAAAAATGTTCTTATCAAAAGGAATGTAATGCATTTTAGAAAAAAATGTCCTAGAAATAATATGAGTATTTAATATTTATCCCTAAAGAACATTAAAATGCGCCTTTACTTTATCCTAAATACCCTATTATTGGTATCCAACTAAAGCAATAACTCAGTAACAATATTATGTGAATTATTTACGATCTATTATTATGACAAATCACAGGCTTTTAAGTTTATTTTCATGAGATGTTTTAACGACATGATAGAACCTTTGCAGTAGGTGTTTATGTACTGCTTGTTCACCTGAAGCACATTTTCTATTTTCAAATTCTATTCAATTTTTTTTTTTGTTTGTTTATCCATTTGTATCCTAACACTCTTCTTTGCTTATATTCTCACTTTTCTATTCTAATATTTTCTATTGTTTAACATGGTGGGGTATTCTGGTATGCAATTTTATTCAGTGTTTGGTTCTGTTTTGTTTCCTTTATTTTGTATATTTTTAATAATAGTAGTTTTTGGTGTTTTCGTATAGTAAAATGTTTATATAAATAAACATTAGCTCTTTCCTTTAATATTATCATATGCTTATGTTTCCGAGGCTTGGAGAAAAATTTTCAAATTCGGTTTATCAAATTTCCTTTTTTTATAATTGTAAAGGTGTAAAGGAAATCAGAAATATCTTGTATCATTAGACAAATTACAATGACTTAAAAAAGGAAATGAATATTTAGAGAAAACTGTTTATCTTTTAATCTTTATATAGGGCTACATCATGATTTTCTATATTTTATCTAAAGGGGATATATTGTCATTTGCTGATTCCAAGGTAAAAAAAAATAAAAATATTAAACCTAATTATGGACTGCGTGTTTAAGAAGAGCTTAGGAATTGCAGTTTCAATAACTGCTGCACTTTGCTTCTTGTCCTGTGGGTTGAGCAATATCTCTAAAAGTAAACAAACTGAACCAACATTTGCATTTCAGTCCCTGAGCTGTGAATAGCTTGTACTAGAGCAGATATGCAGACATTTCCAAAATAACAGAAGACCATAGAGGAGGAGTTGCAAAGCAATCAATGCTGTCTGACAGCATATCTTCTTCCTCCTGAGACCTGCAGTCTATGAACCATAGCCTCCAATGAAAAGCGTGCCTGCTAAGCTGTCATCATGCTGATATGATATGACAAGGTTGAATGATGCTGTTCCGCAGTGTGTCGCTCAGATTGGGCAGTTTTTCTGGAGCCTAAGTGGCTTCCCTGGCAGAATGCCCGACTGGCTATTTAATACCATTTGGAGTCGGGTTAAGGAGTCTGAGGGAGCTGCTCATCTTTTCAATCAGCCGGTGGCCACAGACAGTGCATTCTTGGAAATTAGTGGAGTGGACCAGTCTATACACAAACTGACCTGGGATGCCTGATGCAGCAGAAATGAGATACACCAAACAGCTGGCTGTCCTCACCCTGAGCAAGGGTAATTTAATAAGTGCCTGGGCATATAGTCAGGTTTATCAACCCTCTGAGGGTATTCAAGGCAGTTATTGGTGTCGGTTTATTAAAAACATTACAAACTCAGCCATGGCAGCTCCAGCAGCTGCACTGAGACCTTGGAACCTTCAAAAGATGTGTCATTAAGAAAGTAAATGATACACCATCAGGGAATTTATTATAACATCCAATACAATTTGCACACAGAATGTGCATCCACTTCAATGGAGTGGTGGAAATATTGGCTAGTTGCCAGGACCACTGGGCGAAAAAGTTAAAGAACTTTACAGGTGAGCCATAGAGACATCTGGGAAAAACTTGTAGTGTTTATTTCTTTGTCTTATATATTATTTGAGTATTAACAATAATGCTATTTAAAGCACCTTTCAGGACACACAAAGACACTGTAAAACAAACAATCAAAATACACAATATCATCCAATATACACTCTATATATAAAACAGTGGAGGTATGCAGTCATGAACAGATGAGGTTTCAGCCTTGATTTATAAACACTGCTGTTTTCTCATTGAATATTAGGGAGGCTAAAACTCCCCAATAAATTTCATAAAACTTGGTAAAATATAAATTGTCAAACTTCATAAATTTAGCTGTTTATTCTGCCCTTGGATGTGATATCCTCTCCTCTCTGGAGCAGCAGGACTTTGCCTGTCAGCCTCTATGAGAAATCCCTGCTGGGGTATGAGCCTCGGTCTATTGAGAAAACAAGAGAAAGTAGACCCTGATTGGATAAGAGGTTAAAATACGTCACTTCCAGTGAGGCTAATAGTCTTAGGGTGTCTATGGAGCAGGGGTAGGTGGTGAAGCTGGCTGCTCAATGCTGATTGGCAAACATACTTAAAGATTTATGACTTACGGCTAATTTATACTCAGAAACCAGGTCGTCTGCGTGTGTGTGGCTGTAAACGCAAATGTGCCTCCGCCCCTGCCGCAGACACTCTGCTGCACCTCTCCAAAATTGTAGGTGACTGCAGACAGGAGGGCTCCGATTGGTCAAAAATACATCCGCTCTACACTATACGTATTTCCTGTTTGGTACTGTGCCGGCTTGTTTTGTTTCTATGACTGCCTTTGCGGAAAATGAGTCGTTAAGATGGACCAGCACGAGAACGCTGGGACCCTTTTTCCACCTTCATGTGCGCTCTTTTTCTCCTGCTTTCCTAATGTCCCTCCGTTGTTGCATAAACAAATTCCACGCCACAACGCAACAGAGACAATCCCAAACTAGACCCACAGCAAGTTTGTGATTGTCTCTGTTGCGTTGTGGCGTGGAATAACAGACCATGCTTCAATATTTGACATAAACCAATAGTATCTGCGACAAGCTCACTGCGACACACTGCTGCATGGAGTATAATCAGCCCATAAGAACTGGGACCAGAGCAGGAGAAAGCTCTGCTCCTCATGGTGATACGGTGGATATCTGGCTCAACAGGTGAAAGAGGAAGATCTAAGATCTACACAAGGGGGTAACAATCTGAATTCGATCTGAGAGGTATGGGGAAGCATGATTATGGATGACCTTGAAAGCAAAAACGAGGATCTTAAAATGATTCTGAAGTTGACAGGAAGCCAGTGAAGCTCCTTTAGGACTGATGTGATGGAAAGAGGAGCTTTTGGTAATTAAATGAGCCACTGAATTCTGGGTCAACTGAAGTTTATGAAGAGATTTCTGGGGAAGACCAAAAAGAAGAGTGTTGCAATAATCAGTGCAGAAGGTGACAAGACTGTGGAGCAGAACAGAAGAGGAGTGCAGGGAAAGTGAAGCACAAAGAAGATTAATGTTTCAAAACTATAGATTTGTAAGTAGGATAAAAAGAAATATGCCTTTATGCTCATCTCTAAAACCTTTCCAGCTCGGGGTTTATTTTTTATAATTCTTTTTAAGGATGTTGTCAGGTAACAAAATTAATGCCTGTAAGAAGAAACAAAAAACAAAAATAGAAAACAAAATAGCTTACACATTTAAGAAGTCTTGCCCCAATTCAAAGAGTCATCCAAAGAGACTTTAAATAGATAGTAAAGATACAATTCAAACAAATCCTGATACAATCTAAGTTAATCAAATTAATACTGTTTATCCAGTTTTTGTTTATTTCAATATTGCTTACTTAGCTAAGACCTGGTTTATTCATTCTATAAAGGGTAAATACATAGAAAATATAAAGAACACTACAGGAGGCGTTCCCATAAACATCACTGTCTATGTAGACTTAAAAAAAACAAAAAAAAAAACTGGGACATTTTTTTTTTCCTGGGATAATATATTTTTAAATAAATATAAATAAATATATATAGATATATATAATCTATTTTTTGTCTTTTTGAATGGTTTTACGTTTATCTGATATTATGTTTTTGGTGATATTTCCTTATATGTTGTAATCTAAGGATTATTTTCCTTCCTATTTTGTGTTGCTATGTGGACATTTTATACTATAAATAAAGAAAACGTTAATCCAATAAAACACAAATAATAGATGTATGTATTTAATTTACCAAACAGCTTGGTAATATTAAATTGCAATGGGTATCTTTAAACCAACCAGTAGCTCTGCCGTTGGTGCTGGCGGGCTTTTGGACTACAAATTCCTTGTGGCTTGTGAAATTGAACCCTATTGGTGGAGAAAATGACCCTTTCGGCCAATCAGATTGAGCCTTCCAAAAGGCAGAAAAAGCTGAAGTTGTGCTATTTCCTCTTCGACGAGTAACGTATGTCGACGGTGAGTTTTGTTATATTACTTGTACTTATTTTGAGCCAAGGTCGTTTTCTTTCGTTAATTACTATGTTGCTACATTTACCTGTGGCGAATGCATACGGAGGATTTCAACGGGGGGAGACAGTTAATGCTAACTTTTAGTCTGACGCCGCCATTATACCACCGAAGAAGCACATCCCGCCCTCCTTCTCGAGTCTTTTCTTCTTCTTCTCCTCGATATCAGAAAGTAAGCAGTGCTGGTACAAGAAGTAAAACGGGCTACCTGCTCCAGCCATCGTTTCTTCGATCCCCGTAGGGAGGATGAAGCTATCAGACCTGGCAGAGAAGCTGGCTGCCACACCGGGGAAACGTTAGCCATGTTACAAAAAAAGATGGCCATGTTAGCAGCGCTGCTCTGCTCACAGATAAAGCCACCGTCTTTGACTGCTACTAGCTCAGTTTAGCTTTGAACGGGCATGTTTATTGCTTCTCATCGGACTCCCAGCAATTCACAATCATAGTAGTTAAACGTTACACCGTCATGTACATTTAAGTTATGCTTATACAAGCGATTTTTAATTATTTGTTACAATTTAGTCAGTCCACCGCGGACATTTGCTCAGCAGTATTTAAACCATGATGGTTAACATTAGGACATCCTGCGTTTACATATACATGGTCCGCTACTTTAAAACTGATAACACGAAGGGTACATCAAGAAACAGACCGTAATGGTGCAATAAGGTTGCAAATATGACCTGCATGACTCCATTTTATGTTCTCTTCTTATTTTGAAAGGGTAAACTTTAGTGTTAACTTAAAGGTATTATCTGTAAAGCACATTCTCAACAAGAACCCTTCAAACTCCTGCATCAACTATACATTTAACAGCAATGTAATCTTCAAAATAGGAAATGTTATACAAAGCTTTAAGATAAAGTAAATTAGGTGATACAAATTTAAGTTTGTGTAATAAAATACAGAACAGTTGAGCTACAGGTGCATCTTAGTAAAATGGATTGTCAGAGTTTAATTTGATTCCTTCAGTGCAAAAATGAAAACCGGAGACAGTTTTAGTTTAAAGGTTTACGGTTAATGAAAACCCCAAATTCTTGGACATCAATAACACATTAGACTTTAAAATAAATAAATATCCATACACTAAAGTCAGCCTATTGAGTTGTATAGCACTAAATATGCCCTGGGAGCTTGGTTGGGGCTCCTTAAAGGAATAGTACACCCAAAACATGATTAGCCTTCATTTTCTACTCACCCCCATGCTGAACAACACTCTGGAGTACTTTTTTGATATCTCAAATGCATCTGGAGATCTGGGAGGCTTCTTGCTGTCTGCTGACATTCAAATAATGGAGGTCTATGGTGCCCGAGACAGAAAGGTCCATAAAAGTCCACAAAAAACGTGTCAATATTCCTCCATACTGCTCGTCCAATGTATTCCAAGTGTCCTGAGTGGGTAGCGTCCAGAAGTTACTCGAAACGAAGTCATTTAGAATGTTTTTAGAGCATAAACAGTAGTGTATAGGATTTCCTGAAAGCGCGCGCCAGCGCGTTCAGGACGCTACGGAAACCGCAGCAGACCAAACCAGATGAAAGTGCGCAATAAATGCAAAATCACATTTTAGACCAAAAAGAGTAACACAATTTTTTTTTATCCAAGTTTGATGATTTTCCACATTGAAATAATTATTCTCTTTAAAAAAATGTTTTTTCAGTAGCTTTAAATATGTATGCACACTTATATGTAAATATAAGTGTGCAACTGACACAAAACTAATGTCAAATACTAGAGTGGACAGACTTGTTTTTTATGTAAAATCATGTTATTTTAATTTTTCACTCTAAGAAAATCATTTAATTTCATGTCGGTTTTTAAGTGAACCACCGTGTGTAAGCAGACAGCAGAAGCCCAGGGTAGAGCTACTCATGTCAGTTCTCTAACATCCCCTACAAATAATGCGTGTGACACTTAGACACAGATATAAGAAATCTATTTATGCAATTTATTTGCAAAAAAATTATAGAGAATATGTACTCTTTTTAAAATGTTATTTGGTTCTTTATAATTTTTGGTAAAAGTTATGAAAAACCTTAAGATACTTTTAATACCACCAGGTTGCAGACCCTTATCCTACATGAAACCTTTACATGGAAAGAGGATGGGACTAAAATGAATAGATCATGCAGAATGATTTCTCTAAATGGACAATAAAATTCCTTAAAGTTGGAAATGGCAGGATCTGTCCCCAGACAGTCCCTGTAGTAGTATTTAAAAAAAGTCAGATCTAAGGGCACCAAGTCAGCAGAGCCTTTCTAAATTAACTAATGCAAATGCTTTAAAACCTTTAGGAGATTTTTCTCTCATGTGTGTAATGATTTGTACAAGATATTCAGTGTAACTGTCTTGTTACTGATCTTCACCTCAGGTGGTCTAACCAGAGATTATGAACACTTAGTTGAACTACATTCCTTTAGCAGCTGAAATCTTTGCCTTCAATTGAGGCATTTAGTTAGGCTTTATGTCGATTTTTTTGAAACATTAGATTTTCGTAGTGTATTTTAATTATCTTGGTAATCTTTTAATACGTTATATTTTTTGTAATCTTTTAAGAGTACTCTACATATTTAAACATATATATTTAATCCTTTAATTAAAACGTGACACCTTGTGCAAACGCCAACTTAAAATGGTTCAAGATGGATATGTTCATACTGAGGTTGGTTCTTTTTGGAGTTACATCCTGGTAAAAGGAAGTGCTTCCTCTAATGTCACCATATTCTTCCTCGGGGTCATTAAAAATACTTGTCAATTTGTGCTACATAGGACAGGGTCATATTGCATAAAAATAAATTGTCTTTTCCATAACAGATCCAATTAAAACCCCCCCCCCCCTTCTGCTTTCACAAAAAAAATAAAAAATAAAACTTCCTTTTATTTTGATTATCCAATTAGGAAGTTGACCTGAATTCAGAGCACAACTAAATACAAGCTGTTGAAACATGCTGCTAAATGAAGTTGGTGGGTGCTGCCGCTGTAAGCAATGAAAACATAACACAAAATGTGACATGAAGAGCTTGTTTGGTAGTGGGGACTGCGCATCTAGGAACAAAAAGTTACAGGCTGTCATCATTGGGAACTATGGTAGCCCAGTGGTTGCAGTGATAGGGGTGCAAATAATTACCATTTTGTATCGATGCATCGATCCAATAGCAGACGATCCGATGCAGCGATACGTCCGCAAGAGTATCGATTCATGTTTTTTTTTTTTTCCTCCTGTCTGTTTTTATCCATTTGCTCCTGGACGTAATTCTGACGCCTGTGCTGCGGCGGCGCTAAACCTTTTTTGCCGTTTTACCTCGCTTCCTTTAGCCACTACCCTCTTTCCGCTTGTAGTATTTTTTGATGCAAGGCCTTACAGAATGTATAATTCAAAGGCACTATTATTTTTCAGTGAATGAGGTTTTCATAGGCCTAGGTGGAGAACCACTTTGCTACTTCTGGTATTTGCTGTTGTTTCTCAAATAACATGCATAATGATATTACAGCTTTCATTGATTTATTTCAAATTTTAAACATTGTCTAGCCTGTAATGTAAAAAAATAAAATGTACCAATTAATCGAATTGTATGGTGTACTCTTGAGTATGGAAAATAATCGAATCGTTGGGTCAGGAAATTGATACTGACTCGAATTGCCATGATGGGTGTGATTTACACCCCTAAGTGATAGGGGGAAAAATCAGTACAGCTCTAATGCTAAATGATTGGCTAGTTTTAACCATCAAAATCCTTCTGCATTTACTACAGAAAGACAATAGGTTATATGGACTTAAAGCTGTAGGCTTCTAAGTAGGCCTCTAAACTATAAACAAGAACTAAATTAATCACATGATGAAAATTAACCACATTATTAATTTAACTGAGCCTAATAATTCATATTTGCATGCTTGTTTGTTCCTTCTATCTCCTTTCTACTATGGAGTCCTGATAACAAAGCGTTTCCCTCCTGTGCTTTGGTCTTCATTAACCCTTCCCCTTATATTTATCTAATATATTTTTTGCATATTTTATACACCAATAATTGTAAGTAAATTAATGTAAACAAAAAATCATTAAAAAATTAACATGATTACATCACTTTATAGTAAAAATATAGAATAAATAAGGCTGAGGTTTTTTGTGAAATGGTGCTCTAGATTAAATCCTACATCA
Source organism: Cyprinodon variegatus (assembly GCF_000732505.1). Lineage (NCBI taxonomy): Eukaryota > Metazoa > Chordata > Actinopteri > Cyprinodontiformes > Cyprinodontidae > Cyprinodon > Cyprinodon variegatus. Next base: position 182,317 of record NW_015151687.1, read on the forward strand.
GAGAGCCAAAAAAATGTCCAATCATGTTAGGGTAGCTCAAACTGACGTTGAGCGACGCCCGAGGTCACATGACTCATTCAGTAACGGATCCAACCCTATCATGTTATATAGGCAAGTTTTTGAGAAGGGCTACCCGCACGCAGCATCAATATGTACCACCTGCTTTATATTGACCTGAGAAATGATTTAATACCTCTCAAATTTAGCAAACTCTTGGGTCAAAAGTTAGTTGGTGCTGCTTGAAGCTTCTGAAAATAGCTGAATGCTGTTAATAAGGTTGCCACCTGTTATTGCATTGTATAACGCACTATACATGTCATATCTCTAAATCTACAGCAAATCTTTAGAAATCGCCAAATTAAAAAACAGCATTCATTATTTAATAACTCATTTCTGAGTAAACGTCTTTTGTCAGATCATTAAACAAAATAAAGACCAATATTTTTTCTTTTTATGGAAGTGACAAAGTAGAGGGCTTTTTAGATTTGAAGCCGGTGCAATACACTGATTATATTTTTTTTGCCCAAAGAGAAGTATTTTATGCACCATGAGGTTTGATTAAATAGGAAACACTGCAGAGATTGTGTTTGGGCTGTTGCTCCTCTCAGCAGCAGCGTGAGCCTGAATGCACCTCTGGTGAGACCAATTACAATACGTTTCTAATTGCTGTTTAAGCCAAATTTCGGTTCAGACCATGAAATGAAACAGACAGAGAGAGAGAGAGAGACTCTGTGCGGTCTCCACTCGAGCAGCAACCTGCGTGGTGAAAATAGGGATCGGCTCAGGCTCACCACGCGATGAGTCATCTTGGCAACTTTAGGAAATCTTGGCTCCCAGGCTGCCTCAGTGCTGCAAACACTCCTTTTTATCAGGAGAGGGCAATGTTCACAACCAAACCTAAGATGAATTACACTAGAAGAATTTGTATAAGCTTCACGTAGAGCTCTTACTCACTTATTTAAAAGCATGGATTAGTTTTGTGAACTGTTACACCTTATGTTTTTATCTAAGGCAGTTTCATATTTCTGTGTTTCTTATAAAATGTTGATCTCTATTCCCCAGCAGTCATGGAGACCACATCTGTATACATGTGCTTCCCCTGCTACCAGGAGTTTAATACTCTAGAAGAGGTCCTTCAGCACCAGTTGACATGCACCGTTGAAGAGGATCAATCTAGCTCATCTGGACCTGCCCCTGCTAATGCTCCAGTGGTGCAGACACAGGTAACAACTGGAACAAGGCTCCCCGAGTTATTTTTATTCAATTCAGTCACTATTGATGTGGGTTTTACCTCAAAAATGGAAGCAATAAAACCGGTATTGTAGCTGTGTTGCACTAAGCAGACATATAAAACCTCCAGAGAATGACATTGAGTTGACAAGTAAATCTGTAGCCATGAAATACACAGTTTCCCTTTACCCATAATACTAATGCTGACCTTGAAGAGATGAGCACTGAAGCACTTAACATTGAGATGTTTGGGATTATTTACTGGCTCATTTTAAAGTGCCACCACACATTTTTATCTGATTTAGATGTGCTTTGATGTTATAATTTTGACCTCAAACTTACCATTAGGACTTTCTGGAGGAGGTATTTAACGTGGGTGTTGGGAAAAATTATCTTTCTTTCTTCTTTTACATCAAGGAGGCCCCCAATTTACAGGTAAATTTCAGCTCTTTTGAAAAGGTTGAATTTGCAAGTGTTGAGTCTTGAGACCATATTTTTAGGTTCTTGGTCTCATCTTGGTATTGACACGCTTTTAACTCGGTCCTGTCTCGGACAATGAGACCATTGAGACCATTGCTGATTGGCTTTCTCCAAACCTGACCCTCTAAACACAGTTAATAAAAATTTCAAATCATTGGTAGTGTAATGATCCCCCCAGCTGCAGCTGCAACCTGCCTGCAGTCATTATGACACTGACTGACACCACCTGAGTGTAGAGAAGAGGACAGGAGGAAAGCGGTTGTGTTGAAAAAGGAAAAGGAAAGACAAACATTAACAAAAACTATCCTGCAGAAATATCAGATTTATTTTTCTCCACTGCTCATTTAAATCTAGAGGTCCCACAGATACCAGAATTGTGGTCAAGCTGTAGTCCCAAGCACAACTAATGAATCCATTTTCATTAGTTGTGCTCCTGTCTCCTATCATTTCAACCTCTGAGCTAAATTTCCGCTCAAGATTCCCTGCTGATGACTGTCACCCAAGATAACTTAAAAAAAAAAATCATATTTGTTATTGAATATAAATACACGATCAGAGTTGCCAGATGTGTTAAATGAACAGCTGTGCTGCCAACATAGTGATAAACAAAAAATAAAATCAAAAATGGATAATAAACAGATTAAATGATTAGCAAAAAAATCGTTAGTTGCGGTCCTAGTCATGACTACAACATTAGCAAAATCTAAGAAGTAAAACTCACTGGATTGCAAGCTAACCTCAGCAATGTAGTTTTTCATGACATTTTGCTATAATTGAGGTATCTAATCTCTAACCTGAGATGATTTCTCTTGTTTAAATACTGACTACAATTAGTAATACGAGCTAATAACATTCTATGACTATGTTTTATGTGTTCAGAGACAAAGCAACCAAGTTAACAAAGGGAAATTTTGCAGCAAAATGCGTGTCACTGTTTCAGTGTGATGTAAACTACAAGATCCTTAGTTTATAGGTCAAATATTGAATAGATTTCATATTGGAGACCAAACTCTAGACTACAATGTCTGGATTGAGGCATTTCTGTTGCCTTGTAACATTTCTGCTTTCAGAGTACAAATTAAAAATGACCAATAGAGGCCATTAGAACCTAATTACTTAAGGAATTGACATGGTGCCACCTCTATTTCAGTCTTAGAGGCTAGTCAGCAACTGACCAATCAACAATCTCGATTGGTCCCGGTGTGAAGCTGCCCTTCTTTGCAGGAGCGTACGCCTACAACAGTGTTTTCCATTAGAAGGACATGGCAGACCAGGGTTCTTATTACATGCATAATGGATATTAGCTAGTTTATTAGGCAGGTTCTCTGCTAAAGGTAGCCATCCTGCAGTCTGCTGCTGAGAGAGGTATCCCAGGTAGCTTGCTAGCTGTGGCATTTAGGTATGTCCCGATACATCTTTTTTATCTCCAATAACTTACCAATACTGCAAATTTGAGTATTGACCGATGGCCATATGACCTGATACGACATCAACACATAATACATAAATTTAATAGTTATTTAGTTCTGTGGAATGTTATAAAAGCTTTGAACAAGTGATACTCAATACTCATAGGTAAGAGAACAACTGACCCATGTAATAATAATAATAATAGCCAAACTTTACCAAACGTTATCAGCATGCCATTATTAGACTGATTGGATATTGGACTGATATCAATATAGGATCAGGACATCCCTGGTAGCATTAGAACAGAGTAAGGTTAATTAGAGTGATGAGTTGCGTTCCTCTAGTTTTTAAGACATAATTGTTTGCACACTTTTCAAACAAATAATATTTCTAAAAGGCTGAATTCTTCCATTTGTTGCAGGTGAAGGGAAAATGTGTATGTCCCTTGAAGAGTCTAAAGCCTGGGTCCTCTAAAGTAAATCTGTACATATTAAACCCAATATTTTGAATCTGTTTTATGAAAACATTTTTTTATGTATAAATTAGTGAGACCAGCTTTCATATAATTTTCAAAAAGACATGAAAGAGGGAAAATAAAAGCTACCCAATATTAGTCAGATTGCCATAAATGTAACTTGTATTTTCAATGAATAAATGCTACCAAGAAATTAGCTACAAATTAAGTACAGTTTATATATAGCCTTTAATGGGTTTTCTCTTTTGCTTTGAATGTTTTTTTTTTTTCCTCATCATTGAAGGCGGCAGGAGTGATGGACCCATTACTTGTATGATTCTCTATTAACCATTGCCAATCAGAACATTAAAGACATCATTTAGTTCTTGTATTATTACTGTTAAACACTCTGGATGTTCCATGAACTCCCTTTCAAACCGCAGAGACTACTTTGCCTCAAAGAATAACGACAGACCTCAACAGCAGGACTGTCTGAGGTCTGACATATGAGAGGGGGGTCTTGGCCGTGCGTTCTCACCAGCATCACAATAGCATAGCACATTAGCACGCTGTTTACCAAACTAATGAGTCACTAATGAGATAAAGATGTATATCTTGCAGCTGTGCTGGAAGTGGAGTGATTATAAACATAGTAGTGTTAATAGAAACTACAATATATGCATACATGTTGTCGGTAGAATCTGTTTACAAGAGTTTAATTAAATAGCAGGAAAGCTTGGAGCCTTTGGCAAGAAGATAAGGTAAAGAAGCATGAGTAAGTTCTGCTTCTTTGTTTACTTTTAATTGATTGTAGTGTAGGTGGAAAAGGGCAGAGGAGAATAACATAATCAAGGATGGAGGCCAGATTGAGGTCCACAGCCTCACATTTACACGAGATCTGGCGAGGTCAGATGAATCACCAGAATGTTCTCCATGATTCAGCTATAATGAACCGTCTGCTGCTTCAGAAATCTGGGATGATCCTTTTCTTCTTTGGTTCAGTTCACTATGTGTCATTTTTTTGTCTGCATGTAAACCCATATCTGTGTTTATTACTGAACCCTGTTGGGGAGTTTATTTAGCAGAGCAACATTTCAGTGTTCTGAAATGGTTTTCTCTGTACTAAACCTGGACAGATTGATCTGAGTTTTGGGACAAATCTGGCACTTTATTATTTTGCCTTTCCAGTGACAGCCTCAGAAAGCCCTCGAGGTTAAAAGCAGTCTGTGGCCCTCATTTAACTGCAGGGCATGGCTGTCTAAGCTTGTGCCCGGACCTCCATCCTTTACAGTCTTAAACATGCGTCTATAAAACACTGTGACACATGTGACAGACAGATTACGTCCCAAGTCGCCAGTGGGAAGAACAGCATGAGAAATGCTTCAGTCAGTGCCACTGGTTCTTGAGACTGATTGTTCGTTGGCCTTCTTGTGGATAAAGCAGCTGGAAGAACGCTATAAAAACCTCCGTACCTTATGGCTTCCTGGCACATGATTTTCCATAAGTAGGTTTATTGCTTGTCTGTGCTTTAGCTGTCCCTGTAATGTGACATTAACTTCTAAAGCTGGTTGGTATCTGTTCAGAAAGGGATCAGATAAGTTGGTCTGCAGAAGCCTCCACTGAGGAAGTCAAAATTAGCCCATGCTTAGTTTTTCACACTTAAACTGAGTCTTTCCACCAAGCTCTTCATTTATCTATTATTTAATTCTCAGGTAACATTTATGGTGATTTAATGTCTGTTCTATTTTGCTGCCAGCTCAGCTCGTTCTGTTCTCTTCCTCCCAGTTCTAAGAGAGCTATGTGATTATAATTGTCTAAACTCATATGTGTCCGTCTACATCTTTATGATGGTACATTAATGATGTTATTAAATTAATTAACCTAAATTTCTACGTTGCTTTATACAGCAACTGTTACCCTCCTGCCAATATTTTATTGAATTCCATGACCTGTTTTCGCAAAGCATGTTGAAAATTACCCACCACTCTAATCTCTCTCTGCTTCTAAGGAGGTTGTAATAAAAACATGCTGTTTGTTAGCAAACATTTGATGGAGGTATGATTGCTTTCTGTTGCCACAATGAAAAACCAATTGAGCTTCAGAAAAGACACCATAATATTACACATTAGCTTGAAAGTATTTTATTTGACATTGTGTTACAAATTGAAACTTTTAGTGATTTAATTGGATAATATATCGATAGGTCAACATAATGTAGAGCGAAAATGGAAGGAATATTATGCATTGTTAGTAAAGTATTAAGCAGATAAAAAAGGGGAAAAGGGTGGTTTTAGTTTGTATCCAGCCACTTTTTTCCTCTAAAACCACTTAATAAAACCAGCATGCATCATAAACCCAGAATAAATCCAGCTGTTCTCCAAATCCCTCAGAGGTTCATAAAAGTATATTAGGGCTGGAGCAATCAACGTTCTGAAATCAATTCATTCATCAATTGTTTTTCAGATGAATCAATTCATCTAATAATGAAAATTGTTTTGCTAAATTACCATTCCTCAATAAATGATAGATTCCAACTTTGGAGAAAAAAAATATTGTACATTTTAAAAGTAAATGACAAAAGAATGTAAACAACACTTCACCCGTAAAAGATTATTGAACATACAAATTAAATTTATGTATTCCACCAGTCGGAACACTCCATCCTTATACTTAGACACAGTGGTGGATATATCATGCTGTGTGACTGCTGATTTCTTAAGTAGGAAGATGAAATCTATTAAGAATCAAGGCTATAGCAGGTGAATACCTACCAACAGAACAGCAACCATTAGCATACAGACTATTGAAGGGTTTAGATCAAAGGTTCTTTTCTTTTTCTTCTAATCTAATGGAGAAACTTTAGCAAAACCTGTAAATTCATGTAGAGTTGCAACTAATGACTGTTTTGCTAATCGATTAGTCTGTTGATTTCTTTTTTTTTTTTTGATTAATTGATAGTCGCATAGCAAAAGGTTCCCTAAAGGAGATTTTACAAAAAATAAAACCTAGTGAAGCTAAAGCTGGCCTTTGAGGACTACTGGATGGAGAATATTAATGGACAAAAAGGTTTTTCATCTAGGAATACAAACTGTTTGGATTTTTTTTTATTTATAATTTTGATATCGTAACTGACTACAAACTAAATTTTTTGTTTTTCTCCCCAAGTTGCATTAAAAAAAACATTTTTTTTATTTTATTTTTGTACCTAACAATTATGTGCCAGTTTGCAGTCCTCTGTAACATAAACAAAATGTGAAATAAAATCTTAAGTATAACAGTTTTAATATCTTTCTATTGTCTGATCTGGTGATGCATACTTTATAAAAGCTAGGCACACGCTTGGAGGATTTTGTTGCTGTCTAACGGCGCAGCAGGCAGTTTGCAATCCACATTTGCTTTTGCATTTTTTTCCCGCTTGGCTTCCTGCTTAATTACTTGCTTTGCAGTAATTAGTGACTCCAACGGCAGCTGTATTCACTTTACTTGAAGAGTATCCCAGGTAACAACTGCAATACATTTCAGCGAAACAGAACCAATAAAGGTTCATTTCATAAGGCTTTAGCCTAGCATGGATATTGTTCTATACTGTGAGTAGTGGTACTGTTGAGTATAAATACGTGTTAGAGGGTACAGCTTGTGATTCACATTCATTTTTACATGGAGTGAATAATCTTTTAGAGTAAGATGCATTTTAATTTTGAGATGTGGTTACAATAGGGGAGCTTTTTTCTGGAAAGGGGTCTTTATGACTCACATCTGAATGCCACCTCAGCCAACTTATCATTAGACTGTGAGTCATGTGAGGCTAGAGTGATTAAAGGAGCTCCAAATTTCTTTAGACTTGACCCCCATGTTCTTTTTCTTGTTATACAAGTGGGTAGGAGCAAATTTGAAACCTGATCCAGTGACGTGTTTGACCTTGATGGCTCTTCAGCATGATGTCATTCATGCTGAGGCTGTACCTGAACAACTCTTAGGAACCTTGGTTCTAAGTATGCTGGCCCATTTTCCCCCGCGTTTCCCAACAATGAACGGCCATTTTTCATCCACTTGGAAAAAAGCAGATATGAGATTAACGCTATAGGGTAGATTTGATTTACAGAAATGCTAATGGATCCTTCTGCCCATGTAATTTTCTTAAGGGAAAGGTCATGTAAACATTGAAAATAATAAAACTGTCTTCTCTCCCCTTTTTTCTTTAGCAACATGTAATAAACATCTCCAGGGCCGCTACGATCCAACAAAGCGATAGACCAGAGAGCGATGCTCCTCAGACGGAGGGTGACTCACTTCATTCCCCCGTGCACAACATTAAGAAAGAACTTGAAGATGGTGCGGAAGCTGAAAGGCAACAAACAGACCAGCCCAGAATCCTCTACCAGTGTGGGGATTGTGATAAACTTTTCAAGAGCCTTGAAGAGTGGCAGAAGCATCGCAGAGAAGGGAGCTGTGAGCAAGCTGCCTTGAAGGCCGCGTTGGAGTCACAGGTGGAGCCAGAGATCTCCACAGCTGACAACCAGGCTGCCTCAATTAATACAGATGATGCTTCCGTCTCAAACAGTGAAAGCAGCCAGGCCCTTAAATCATTAGAAGAGGGAATTGCTGCAGAGGCAGCTGAGATTAAGGCTGCAGAGGCCTCCTCAGCTCAGACTTCAGATGGTGTTGCTGCTGAGGTGCCTGCTTCAGATGATTCATCTCCAAGGAGGAGAGGGGTAACCAAAAAGCCAAAGCCTGAGCCGGTGTTGCTGTGTGTGGATTGTGGCTTGTGTTTTGGTCTGGTGTCTGAGCTGGTGTCCCACCGCAAGACCCAGCACGGCTTTGAGGAAGCTCTGCACCGCTGCTCTGTATGTGGAGAAAGCTTCTTAAACACCACGCTTTTCCTCTATCACCGAAAACAGCACAGGCAGAAGGGTGAGGAAACGGTGGCGGCGGCCCCTGAGGTCAAAGCAGCGGTTTACACCCTCAACAACGGGAGCAATACTCAGGATTCAGCTTCTTCCTCTAGCTCTGTGAAACCCAAATTCACACAGCCTGAGCATTTCTTCTGCTCCCAGTGTGCCCAGGGTTTCAAAGATGGCATAAGCCTTGCTTCACATCGTAAGGAAAAGCACAGCCTCACTGCTCCTCTTCATACTTGCTCCCACTGTGGGGAGGAGTTCATGAACACAACTCATTTTCTGTACCACTGGCGCCAGCATCGTTCCACCACAATGAACGCGGCGGCTCATGAGGTCGAAATAAGTGATGGATCAGCCAACGCCACGTCTGAGGGTGGCGCACAAAGCTCAAAGAAACGGCTTTCCCCCCCTGCTGGAGAATCTGGGTCCCCCCTTCCTAAGAGAGGTCGGCCTTCATTTAGGATCGTTAGTGCTAACGCCCAACAAGGTGAGAGGAAATTATTCTTACAGACTTCTTCATATCTTTATTTTTAAACCTTCAGTTTGTCTGAAAGAGTTAGGGATAGTGAAATATTATTAGAATAGCTATATATATATATAAAAAAAAATTCTTTTATTGTGTAATGCATTTGTGCATTTCAACCCCTTATCCTGCTTTAGTCAACACTTTCTGTATTCACTTTTTCCTTTTTTGGTTATGCCTCTAATCTTTGTTTAATGGGAAAGGCTAAAGCAGGTTCAGCGTTTCTGCTATCTTTATCCAAAGGTGGTTCTATGCCCCAACAACAAGGCCCTTCCTGAATTAGCAAAGAGAAAGAGATGGATGGAGGAGGGAAGATGAACAATCTTACTTTTTTCTCTTTAGTAACATTCTGTGCACTCCACCAATCCCCGTAACCTTTATAGTCCAAAAATCCTGGTTAGAATCCTGCTACTATAAAATAGCATCCCCACAGTTTGGCGCTGTCACATCCTCAAAATGCCACACTGTTTTCTTCTTGACATTCTTCCATAATGACCATGTCGAGCCTGCATGGATACAGGCCTGGACACAATTTATTGTCCAATCTGAAGGAAAATCTGGTCATACAAGGCCGTGGTACATGTTGATCTTCAAATATGCAAAGTTAAATTTCTGACTCGCGAAGTATACCAACAAGGTTTCACCAGACTTGTATATAAACAATTAATAAAGCATTTTAACAAACAGTGTACTTAAAGACGTCAGAAGGACAGGAAAGGTAAATAGCCGTCCTCTTTTAGGTCTAAAAACAATAATGGACAATATGTTATGGGTAAAGCTTGTTGCACTCACTACTTTTTTTAAATAAAAACAAAAGGAAATCTAGGACAAACCTTAGAAACCCTCTTTAAGAACGACTTTTTATTGGGCTCATCCAGATATAAGCCGTTCCAAAGTCTTTAGCGTTGCAGAGTTTGCTTTAAACATACTTAGCATTATATTTTATAGAGACTCGCTTTATATTTGGTTGACAGCCAGTGGGGCTCTATGATGGTGACTCTGCTTTCTTGACCTCCAACTGTTAAACAAATATATACTTTATAGATTTTTCATAATCTGACTCACTCAAATGTGGGCCATTGTTTCTATTTGGTTTTTTTTTACACTGGAAAAATGCAGCATAATCCTACACTGATCAGGATCTGCTCACACTATGCCTTATTGGAGCCTCTCTACAAGCACTGCATCAGAGCTTGCAGAGTCGGATGAATTCGCATAATCTCAGTTCCTTCTCTGTAGTTAGCTTTATCATCTTGGCTTCATTGTTAATAGATATATTGTTTGCCTAGACTGGATTTTATCCAACGCTATCACATTGAGGGGGTCTGAATGCCAGTACATGGCTCACTTTTTTGGATTTTAATCAGAAAAACCTTTTTAAAACAATTTTTTTTTTCTCTCAAACTTTTACAGCTATGAAGCTTAACACCATATGATGCATTAAAGTTTGTGAACGTAGCATCACTAAACAGTTGGCAGTCTATGAATACTTTGTTTGGCGCTGTCTTCCTGCAGGAGTTTTCCCTAATAACTCTTGATTTATGTGATCAGGAAACAAAGCGGCCAAAGATGACTCTGAGGGCAGCGCTGCAGCTGACGTGAACAACACGAACCAACCTCCACCTGCCAAGTTACTGCAAGACTGGGCCAGAACACCGCTGCCCCACGTTTGCCCTTACTGCGGCAAAACCTTCACTCGGCGCGTCTTCCTCCGCACCCACGTCTACAGCCACACCGGAGAGAAGCTCTTCACGTGCAAGGTGCCAGTCAGAAGCCCTAATCAAAGTGTCCCTTTCCCTGAATCTCAGGGATAATTTGCTTTGATGTAAAGATCATTTAGGTCGTGAGGCTGACTTTGATGAGATGATGTAATACTTCTAAGTGAGGAGGATGACACAGCTTGAGCCTCCGGGCTCATTAAATCTGACAGCTCCCCCGGTGTCTTTGAACAACAGGAAATGTTTTGAAAATTAGATTTTGATTAAGCATACACCTATGCAGTCTGTCAGGTGTGGGCATCCGTGGATAAAATACTGATTTTATAACGGTAACATAAAAAGCCCTTACACATTTGTGGAGGATTTTATTGAGGATGACATGATTTCATCAAAATAAAAAATTCCCCACAATTTTATTAGCTCTATTGTGAAAAATATCTATAGTAATGTGTCCAGACAGCCTTTCAGTTATTGCATTCAGTTACACAGATGTATCTTTGTTACCCAAAAGGTAATTAAAACTCCCATAATCATGTACATCTCACTAATCCTCTTTGTTGTTGTTGTTGTAAAGGTGTGCACAAAGTCCTTCACCAATTCCCAGAGCCTGCTGCGACACAGCATGAACCACACGGGCAACAAGCCCTTCTGCTGCGACGTTTGTGGGAAAAGCTTCTCGCAGGCAACCACCCTGAAAAGACACCAACTCATTCACACGTCGACGGAACCTCCGCGCAAGAGAGGCCGCAAACCAGTAAAGTTTCCCTTCTCCCCTCATCAAATCAGTCCTGACATGCTAAAGCTTAAACTACAGTGCTCTGCAAAAGTAATCCATACCCCTCAATGTTTTCAATTCAGTCATGTAACAAATATAAATTGTATTTTATTAGGATTTTTGTGATAGACAAACAAATGGCAGTTAATAATTCTGAAAATTATAACTAATAAAAATTGTATTTAGCTTACTGAAATAATAACTTTAAGAAGTTATTTCTAAGTGCTTCTTTTTTTTGCAAAATAGCTCCTTCTTAGATTAAATGTTTAGAAACATCAATGTTTAAATCTTGTTACGTATGGTTAGATTTTAACTAGTTTATAAAATAATTTGATCTTAGCCCTCTTTGTATACCAAGGGGGGCTGATCTTCTGGTAAACAAATGTATTCCTCCACGTTTAAATCTTCCTGTCTTACTTTCTCAATGGAGAATAGCATCCTCTCAGCATGATGCTGCCACCACCTTGTTTCGCTATGGAAATGATCTTTTAAGAGGTGCCTGCAATGTTAATTTTCTTGTACACATAGTGCTTTGCACCTATGCCAGAAAAGGTTTATTTTGATGTTAATTGTGGATAATAGCTCTAACTGAGCTGTAGATCTCTGCACATCCCCCAGAGTTACCATGGACCTTTGGATCCCAGTTTAATCATTTCCTTCATTGAATAAATATGAGATTTATTTACAGGCATGTTGACTAAATTTAGTGATAATTTAACTTCTGTAGACAATTAGTTGTATAGATTGTATTTTGCTGTCTGATAGAAAAAGAGGCTGAATATAAATGAAGGTCGCTTCTTTGGGGCCATTGTGTTTTTGTTTTGTTTTTTTTCGAATAGAAAACCACGTTTTCTTTTCTTCCACATTTCTTCCACATCTTCACATCATGACACATTGAAACTTGCTTTGATTCTGTCACATAAAATGCATTCAATTGTGCATTTTTTTCCCCAACATGACAATATATGAAAAGGTTGTGCTATCTATACTTTTCCAAAGCACTATAGTTCCAGCAGATGCATTCGTTTTATTCAGAAAACAATTTCAAATCTATTCTTTACCATGATAACACGTTTGGAAATTGTTTTTCTTATCGATTTGGACTTTTTGTGTTTGTCGAAGCAGGCATGTAACGTGGACGCTGATGGATTTGCTTCTCTCTTTCCTTGTCCGCACTGTCCATCACACTTCAGCACTGAAGAACAGCTTAATGATCACAGGTAATAACCTCTTCTAGTATTATTCTCACTGGATATCTGCTGCCATTGGTAGAAATAACTACACCATGTCATGTGGTTGGCGGTATTCAATCATTCTTAGAAGTCTGTTTACATTTAAAATTATAGAGCAAGCACAGGATTTAGATAACCTCTCCTCCTGTCGATGGGCTGTGCGAACCGAGCTGTGTCCGAATGCTGTGCTAGACCTTTAAGCTGAGCAGCAGACATGCAGATGTCTGGGTGCCTTTGAGCCTGAGCCTGCATGCGATTGACAGCTAGAGGCCGAGTAAATTAAGATGGTAATGATAACAGTATAGGAAGGTGGACAAGCTTGGTCATATCCTTCCTTGCTGAAATGTGTTGAGAATATCAACATTACTCTATGTGTTTGTAATACAAATATAAGAGAAATGAAACACACTTTTTTTTGCAAGATGATGATCTTATTGAAACAACTGCTGGGTAATGATACATTAGCTTTGGCTCTTAAATGACTAATCGTTCATCTAATTATCTTGGAAGCCATAAACATTAAAAAAAAGCTAACATAAAAGCTTCACATTTTTTATTTCTTATCTTTGCTCTCACTCCCAAAGCAAAAAAAGACCCATTTCACAGTAAAATATAATAGTCTGTCTGATCTTTCAAAGAAAGCATCAGGACTTTGATTCTCTGGACCAAATACTGTATATCTTTTGACTTGCCTCAAGTAAATAATCTGGGCTAATCCTGGCTCCTTATGGAGTCAAATACATTTGTATTGCAGCCTCATGCATACACACTTTTAGCAGAGAGATTAGTGTATATGCGCTTTGCCTTAATTACATGTGAAAGACTTTAAAGGATGTTCTTGATGAAAGAGGTTTTTTTTATTTTTTTTTTATTCATCTCCAAAATGGGTTTGGCAGGACTTTGATTTTTACCAACTGGCCTGTATCACATTGATCTGATTAGCAGAAACAAGTCTGTGATGAACAGCGAAGGACAGATGGTTCATTTGGTTTCCCTGTTTAATACTTTTTTAATGGTTTCCCTTTTTATCAATGATATCCAAGGACGACCCGGTGCTGCAGTGGTTCCCAGTGAGTGGCCTTGAGATCACATCTAGAAATTTAATTAGGAAAATGGAAAATTTATAATTGAATATTCTCTTAATGCTATCAGATTAATGGAATCTCTAGGAATATGCAGTGTCTTACAAAATAATTCATATCACGTGAACCATGTATTTCATGTTGATTTCATGTGAGAGACAAGGGAAAAAGCAATGCTTTTTCAGGAGGATGATGAAATTATGCATAATTTATAAAAGGTTTTTAGGCAAATTCAAGTGGAAGCTTTGTTTTTCCCCACTCTCATTCATCCTAATACATCAAAACAAAATCCAGCACTACAGAACTGCCAGACTTGACTAAAGCATTCATCAATGCAACAAACCTAAAAGTTTGCACTTGCTGTTGAAAAATAAATGTAAAATGCATGAATTCTATGTGCAGCACTTTATTTAATCCTTATTAAGGTTAATGTTTACATTTTCAGTATGTCCTTGTCTGATTGATTCATTTTATGTGCCATACTGCTCCATCTCTGGTTGGACTAACTGCCTTTCCTAATGTCCTCTTTCTTGTAATGAAAGGGAAAGTGACCATTTTACATTTTTAATGTTGTAGGATTTCCATATTTGGTTCAAGGAAATACAGTGATTGATTAAAGGACAAAAACACATGATTAAAAAGGGTGATTTTTATCTCTACTTTCTGTAAAGAATACCTGAAAAGGTGGAACAATGTCTTGTCTGAAATAGTTTATCCTCCAGGTGCCTCTGAGGTCAGTTCTCCCTGATATTGATTTTATTGTCTTTTTAACAGGCGAGAGAAACTTTCTGGTTTCCTGCACTGACCTTGCTTTCACCTTTAGTGCTTTATTTTTACAGTTTGGTTCAGTGCATCTATGATGAAACGTACCTAATATAGTATGAATTAACAGGGACGTATTTATGTGTATGTAGTGAAAAAGGATGCTCCTTTGAAGTCAGGATAAATGCTCTAAAACTTAAAACATCCTCCTACGTTTGTTCTGTTTAGGGGAAACTGGTGTAACAGCAGCATTTGTTGGTCCTTCACACTATGAACGCAGCCTTAATGCTGCGTTAGGTGAATACATCCTTACACTGTTCTCCTCCCCTAAGGCTATACTCGCTATACTTATGCAATGGATAAATATAGTCTTTCATGTCCTGACCGTAGCTCCTCCCAGTTTATTGCTGTTCTTTTATCTTTAGCTGCTATACACTCAGCTAATGCCTTTATTTAAACTGGAGTACTGCTAAGTACACACATGCTGCTAATCCTCCCACAAATGTAGCGAGGCAGTGAAAAGCAAACTGTGATTTCTATCACAGATTTATACAGGTGTGTAATTTGGAAATTTAGTTTTTATATTTGGAGGTGTGATAATCTCCTCTTTTAATTACCTCTGGGGTTTAATGGCTACCAATGTACAAGGTTCCTACTCAGTCAGGGAAAATCTAGAAGTTGATTGACATATTTTCCAAACCGGAACTGAATGAGAAAAATAAAATCTAAATTTTTCTTTTTTCCTATCAGTCCTCTCTTCATTCTTCAATTCATTTTCCTGTTGGGAGGGGGAGATGGAGAGTTTTAAGTTATCACAATATTTTTTTAGTACTTTTTAAAATAATGATAAAAGTGATGATAGAAATATTGAACTATTCCTTTTGGTCTTATATGTGGCACCAGATTGTATGGTTGTAGTTGCGTGACTGCCTTAAAAAAAAACAAAATAGAAAAGGGATCAACTAAGTGCAATTTACTGACTATTGACTCTGGTTGTTCAAGGACACCAGTGGCAGTAAACATTGGAACTCTATTGCTAAAGCCTGGTTTATGCTTGACGTGTCTGCGAGGCCTACACAGCCAGATTACATCATGCTGGGCTTCCATGACTCTCCATGGGGCCACCACTATCAATAAATTGTTGAAAAACCCCTGGAACGAAATGACAGCTGCTTTTGAATGGCATGAAGAAGCTTTGACGAAGTTGTTGTTGTTATTGTGGTGTCATCAGCTTGCCATTCTGAAAACGCCCCCCTAGAGCACATTTTCCATGCAAGTTTTACATGCGTCAAGCATAACAAGCACACCATAACGGCATCTATTTATATTTTTGAAGATATTTATATTTAGTTCTTCTGTCCTTTAGGCAATAGTAGATGAAATGTAAAAGTTACAAACCTAATAATACTTAGTTTCTTGTCTCAACAACTTAGAGTTTGTTGCCTCAATTCTGGAGAAATCTTGTGACTAAACCTCCATTTAGATGGCTCCTTTCCTCGCCATGCTGCTATATTGTTTTCAAGGTTCTTTGTTCAAAGCCTGATCTGCCAGTTATTGATTGGAAACTTTTAAGCTTGTTTGGAAGGTAAGAGTTTTTACCTTCCAAACAAGATGAATTGTCATGAGATTTGTAAATTCACAAACCCCTGAAAGAACATCTTACCAGAAGCCAAATGTTACATTACCCTTTGAATAAATGGTTTGCAGTGACATGTTTGATGTCAACCAGAAGCAACGGGCTGAAACAAAACAACCATAGATGTGTCGGTAAGCGTACCTGTAGACTCCGCTGTTTAGTCCGTTTTAGCTCTGATACCATCTATTGCTATTTTGCAAAAGGACACAATTTGTGCCTTTGTGGATGGGAAAGACGTTTGCACATTCCTCCTTGTTGGATTTGGCAAGAGTTTGACTTTTCAGTTTAACTAGTTGTGAAACAAATCAAGAATGTGATACAGCACAGCTGCTGCTACAGTTGGCTTAAACCTCGATATGAGAGGCTGGGCCACTTTGTCATTTACCCTATCAGCTCGAAGAATTTTATAAATGTCCCTACCTTTTGCAAACAGGAGCGTTTTCAGAAGGATGCTGTAAAATTCAAATTAAAGTACAACGATCGATCTGGCTCATGCCAGGTTAAAAAAAAGTTTTTTTAAAAGTCATCAATTTTGACACATGCATTAACTAAAGAAGCACCGATAGGAAACTTGCTGAAATATTCTTGGCTTCTTTATCGTTCTCTGCTTCAGTTAAACACCAGCAATCACTATTAAGTTCAACAAGATGAGCATATCTACGGTATTAATATTTGTCCCGTTCCATTCAAAGGACCTTTGTTAAAAATGTCTTAGATCGACTGATATTAATTCAGATACATTTAGCATCGTATTAACCCTACCTGTTCATGCTTTAGTTGTGTTTATATGTATTTATCTGCCCCATATGAGATGTTCTATTGAATTATAACCCGTCTCTGTCAATAGATTGCTCCATACGAGCCATCCATTCCCTTGCCCTGAATGTGGAGAGGCCTTCAAACGCAGGAAGGACCTGGACCTTCACTCTCTCATACATCAAGGTGAGCTTACCAGGACAAAGTGAAGCAGTCTGAGTTTAAACGTTTGCTTTTAATTCCAGCTTTCGTTTCGTCTACCTCTGTGTAACCTTGCTTATTGTTGGCTTTCATTGGCAGTTCAATGCAGGGATAGGAAACTGACAGAATGTGACGAGCATAACGAGGAACCGAATGAAAGCCCATAGCTCACTGTAATGGAAATCAATCAGAGATGATGTTCTTATCAGTACAGCAAACAATTAGTTCAAATCTCTTGATAAATGAATCAGACTGTAGGTGGTTTATTCTTTTTTTATTTACACGCAGCAGTGCGCTGTGTTTGTCCTTCCTCTGAAATCACTGATTTTGAATTGATTTGTATGCCAAATGGAATGGAGAAGCTGGGCGGAGGTAAATGAACTGGGTCAACATGTTGACACTTCATCTTAATCAGGGGGGTGTTGGCACTGCAACCTCATTAGTTAAGCTCGAAGAGTCAGCGTCCAGCAGAGGTCAGAGGGACGTGTCTCCTTGGAGAAAGATGATGGGAGAGATTGATCTATTGATCAGTCCAAGGCTGTAAGCTGAGATTGTCCTTATTAAAGGTTTAATTAGGGGGTCCCAGCAGGGAGCAGAGTGCAGCTCGCTAATGGGATACACACTGCAGATGGTTAGCAGATTGTGAGATATTGGCTTGATGGCCTTTGGACATAACGATGAACCATCAATGCCAGCAGTTTGCTGCCAGCTTTTCTAGATTGACCCGCTGAGAGTTTGGTTTACTTTGCCAAAACCTATCTGGGACACCAGCTGTATAGAAACCAATCGACTAGTTTAACCATCAAATTGATCGATGCAGAAAAATAGTAGAAACCGCTGCTTAGTTCACTGCTTTGCAACTTATCACCATATGAATTAGGATGTGAAGAGCCTTCAGTATTATAAGGTTATATGTTAGAAGTCATAAAGTAATAGGAGATTCTTTATCAAGTTGGACGATTGTATTTTATGTGATGTTTGATCTCAAACATTTTTTGTCCTGCCATTTGAATAATTTGCTTTGAAATGAATTATTTGAATGAGCGTATCGTCGCTTTAACTGAAATCTGGGCTCCCTTTAGCTGAATAAGCCCAATATGCTGAATAATAATAACTGTAATGGCTACAGAAACTGTATAAAAAAAAAAAAACAAAACAAATTTACATCCTTATTTTGAAGTATATGTGTAAAACCTGCCTGTTATAGGATCTTGACTCAGCGCCATGAAAACATGGACAAACCGCCTGCCCTGCTAGTTGCATACTATGTCATCGAAGGCCTGCATAAAGACAGGTGAACACTTGCGCCCCCTTCTGGCAGCAGACAGAGCAACCGTTGAAGGCAGGGGTGTAGAGTCCAAGTTTGAAGGGATTCCATAATACATGTGGAGCTGAACCAGCTGATAGTCAGTGGTTTAAAAAAAATATATATATATACCAAAGAAAACTGAACATCATTGCTGCAAAGATGCATATTTGATCTTTTATTTTACTTTCTTTTATTTATTTATTTTTAAGAATATCTTCTATATTCTATACATGAATAAACTTTTACTTGTTTACCTGTTATTTTAGAGTATTTTAGAGTAAGATGGCTAAACCTAAATGATGGCTGGTAAACATAAAACTGCTGAAAGTTTTTTTTTTTTATTTTAAATTTAGACCTGAAAAGTTTTAGAAATGTCAAGATTTTTCACTTAGTTGTGGTTATTCATTAAATTTGGGTTTGTTTGTCATTTGGGTTTTTTGTTACCTAATCCAGCACCAGCTCTTTTATTAATGGGAGAAGTAATATTAAAAAGGTTTGGCTTGACTTCAAACAGGATTTCAGTAGTTGAGTGAAATCAGTTTTAAGGAACTGATTGGGGTTAAAGTTTGGTAACATTCTTGGAAAAGCAGTGAATTTACATGCCAGAACCAAATCAGAAATGGTTTTAATTTGACTTCGGTTCCAATTTAGTACAATTTCAGGTAAAGTAAACAAAAGAGTAAAATGGAAATATTTTTTTCTTGTAAATGTTTATATGCTCACTTTTACAAAAAAGGAAGAGATGGTTGGATTGGTACAAATCAGCATGGTATTGATCTAGGTTCTGACAACTGTGGGAATCCACATCCTCCGCTCCTGTCCATGTCAGATCAAGTGCAGACCACTTCCTCATGTCTTTGAAAAACAATGTCGACTGTATCAGTGGTAACAGTGTTGCTAATATTGTAAATTCTATTAAATGTTTCATCACTAGAATCTTTTGGTTGAAGCAAAATAGACCAACCTTTTTTTTTTTTTTTGCAGAATGAAGGTTAGATTCAGGTTTGGTTTGACAAAGAGGAGTTTAATGTGATGTTGTTGATAGATGGATGTGGTGGCAGGTTGTTTGTAGCTTTACCCTACAGCTAATGGGTACATGTTTAGGATTAAAAGAAAAGCCTGATAGACACATGAAAGGATAGCTAATTATATCTGAGATTGGTAATGTGCTGTGTTTAATTAATATTTAGTGTGGATCAGTCACTGCGGCGTCACTGGGGACAGAACAGAGAATGACAACATCTGGATTCAACACATGTTTTGTTGTTTCTTTCATTATGAATCCATTATAATTGTGTACTAACAGCCACATATCTATGCGAGGATCAGCTGTTACAACATATTTTTAATGACACACGTCTTTAGAGTATTTAGGTTATGTTTTAAATAGCCTGCGGAACATTATTGGTGAATGAAAGTATTATTTGTTGAATGTTTTGTAGTTGGAACACTGGAGACAGAGAACGTTCCTAGTCTAAAACCTGACCTATTTGTATTACAGACAAGCAGCCAGTGACCTGCCCGCACTGCGCGTCACAGTTTATCAACCAGTCAGTGCTGGACATCCACCTGCAGCGGTGTCCTGTCACAGAGGAGGACAGGAACACCGGCCGTGGACGTGGACAAGGCCGTGGTCGCTCCACTGGACAGGTAGGAACATTTTAAATATTTATATATATATATATCTTCAGCAAAGAAAATAATCTTTGGGAAGGTATGGTGTCAGATTTATTCATAGCCCTGGCAAATTCAGATAAGTGGTTATTTTTGTGTGAATTGTTTCCAGTAGGGAAATTACACTGACATCTATCAAACAGACAGATATAAAATATACCATATAAAAGTGGCATAAAATTTAAAAGCTATAGATTTTATTAGTTTTATTCACATTTTAACTATAAAATGACAAATCAAAATTTACACATTTCCCAATTAAGTAAAACAAATCTTTCAGCAAACAAAACCCTTCTTATAATTGCTTAGCTGCTTTCTCCCGTTTTCACTGCACAAATGTTCACTACCAGTCGCATGTTCTTAAGAGGAGAAGGAGGCCCACAGCATGATGGATCCTCCACCAACCCAAAAGTTTGTATGAGTTGCATCAAGGTGTTGCCAAAAAGCACAATCTGTTTTTAAGCAAATTCCAAAAAATATATATATTTGTGATGCTACCACAGCATCACAGCATTAAAAAATATAAAATATACATTTTTCTTTTTTCTTTTTTTTAAACACCTCCCTCACCCTGAAAAGCAAACATTTGGCAGTATGTGATGGTTGCTATGGAGACGTTCTTTTTGCATTCTTGATAACTGAGCTGACATTGTTGTATTTTAGAAAAGTATAAAAAAAGACTTACTTTACAGCAGTTGGTTTATTTATTTTTTTAAAAACACCTCAGATTAAAGGATTTGACTAATCGAAGATAACGGTGTGAAATTACACACTGCACCAATGTATAGTTTCAGTGAAGTATTTTTACAGGGTTTGATCTGTTTTATTTATCTAAACTATTTTATTTGTGCCTCAGTTCGAACATGCGCTGCTTGTTGGTCTCCATTCCTCTATATTTTGTCCTCTCTCTGTCCTTCTTCCCCCCACAGGTCGAGTGTGACCTCTGCGGTCACCGCTGCATGACCCAAGAGGGCCTCGATCTCCATCGTTTATCCCACACGGGCCAGACGCCGCTCAAGTGCCCAGTGAGGCCCTGCCGCCGCAGATTTACCTCCAACAGCGCCCTGGAGGAGCACGTGCTGGCCCATTTCCAGGGAAAGCTCTCAAAGTCCAAAAGCCGACCACGCTTCCGCTGCGAAATCTGCCTCAAGGAGTTTGCATACAATTCCACCTTCAGCGTTCACATGAGGACACATACTGATGAGAGACCCTTCGAGGTGAGAGGAGTCATGGAGAAGTGTGTGCTTGCATAAAAAGTCTTGGCTTTTAAAGGCAGATTTTGTCCTGCCTATATGAGATGATAACAGACACACGTAGGTTGTGACCATTTTACACCAAAGACATTTATGCAGTTTTTTTTTTGTCCTGAGGGTGATTCCTTCCTCCCTGTGTACCTGTGATTTATGACAGGGCTGACTTGGGGCTTGTCTGCTCCCCTCTGTGCCTGATGCTATTCTGGGATCTTTTCTTTCTTTGATGCAGAGACGACAGAGCAGGACATCTACTATAGACCCACCCAAACCCGTCTCCGCATGCAGAGTTTTAGAAATGATTTAATCTTAGTGACTTTGCTTTATGATGCATTTATCAGAATTGCTGCAGGCTGAGGATATGCAGCGGTAGATTTGCTGTTTATCAGATATATATATTGGCCTCCTGGAAGAACACAAGTATTTGCATAGAACATGTAGAGCATTCTGGTAAGCAGAATATTAAGAAGTATTTTTCAGAGACACTTGAAGGGCCAATCTGTCAGAGACTGCAGCTTCAATTTGAGGTTACCCAGTGGGAATATGAGCAAAGCAGAATGTCTGTCTTTTGTTGTGCCTCAGGTTTAATCAGGCGTTTAGTTGTAGCTCATTGTGCTCATTCAGGTGGAAGCATACAGGGAGCAAATCACGGCGCGGCAGAAAAAGGTGCAACTGCTGATTACTGACGATATTCCTTTAGTTAGCTTAAATCTGAACCTTTTCTAAGATGGAACAACCAGGGTTCCTAAGCAGTCTGGAAAATTGAGAAGAAATATTTATATTTCCAGTCTTTGGTCCACTATCCAAACTTAAGTGTAGTAAAGACTGGTATTTAGTAGGGATGAGACAATTAATCGGATTAATTGTGATCAATTGATTATTGAAATAGTTGTCAACTAATTTAGCAATCGCTCGAGAATAGAGACTGCAAAACATTTCTGTAGCTGACAGAGCAACTCACTTAGAGCAGTAATTATGCCAAGATTGTAAAACGATATATCTCAACATTTTGCATTTAACATAAAAAAAACAAATTTCTTCTGTCAATATGCTCCATCCAGAACTCCTCTAGTGGAAAATCTTTAGTTTAACCTGGTTTAATTTCTTAAAACATCTTCTTTAAGGAATCTTTGGCTATCCAATTATTAATTGAAAACATAATGGACAGATTAATCGATTAGCAAAATAATCGTTAGTTGCAGCCCTACTATTTAGACCTTTACCGACCCTTTGCTTATTTCTGTGTTCA
>NW_015151688.1:0-1582 GCF_000732505.1 Cyprinodon variegatus
CGCCCCCGCCTGAATCCGCGCCTGCCTTGAACCCCAGCCGGCCTCAGCAGATGGCCGCTCACACTGAGCCTGGTTCTGCTGGAGGTTTCTTCCTGTTAAAGGGGAGTTTTTCCTCTCCACTGTCACTACAAGCATGCTTGGTGTGAGGGATTGCCTTCCAGTCAATGACTTGATGCAATCAACTGGTTTTCCTTAGATAGAAAACTTTGAATCACTCTGACTGGATGATCTGATTGAACTGTAAAGTGCCTTGAGATGACGTGTTGTGAACTGGCACCAAAAACTGGATACAAACTGGGGACTCCTGTTGAAATTGTGAAATCTGTAGGAAATTGGAGACTGAGACACAGCAGACTGTGAGGAACAAAGCGACCTTTTAATTAAAACACTCTCTGAAAGTGGAGAGAATCATATTCACACAGAATTTCTCAGCGAGCTCTAACTGAGGTGGCTCATGTCCCCTACAAATGCAGCCCTTTCTGTATATGTAATATCTCAAAATAATGAGATAGTATCTCATTATAACGAGATACTATCTCGTTATAATGAAATAATTTATTTTATTTTTTAAACAGAGTGGCAGAGACAGGCTTCCATAGGTTCTGTTACTTATATCTATTATAAGCAGATTTCACCCAAGCTGTGAGCCCTGTGGTTCTCCATAAAACTGTAAACTAATGTGTAAAAACAGTAAAATGTTAGACCTCTTCTGTACATTATTATTTCTGATCTAATTCACTGGAAAGCAGCATTTTTTTTTATTTTATTTTAAAAGTTGTTAACAATTGAAAATAAAATAAAATAATTTAGCCTGGTTTTAGCTGAAGCTCCAGATATGGGACTTTGTTTTAATTATTTTTTTAATCCACCAGATTATATGTGACAAACAGCTGAGGATTATGCCAGGACAACCTTCATTTATGATCCCAACCATTGTCCCATTCAGTACAATGAATGGCTGGTGGTCAGCAAGGAAAATGAGAGTGTGTTCACTGGAGATGAAACAAAGAACTCACCAGCAATATGTTCTCCAAGCTTTGGACCAACCAAAAAAAATACAACATGCTCTGTGTTTGAGTCTGAAGGTTTATAGGAAATGTTGAGTTTCACTACATGGTTCCTATTCTGAGACATTTTTTCTTTACCTGAGTTCATTGTCTATAACATGTGGGTAAGTTTTACAACAGATGTCAATAATCCCTATGGTGGGGGTAGTAGGGGGTTGTGGAGTTTGTTTCTACGAATCCAACTATGGTATTTTGTGCATGTAAACATAGCTAACAATTATTATTTGTCCGTGGATATCTGCTAATTCAATTCAATTTAGTTTTTTTTTATAGCGCCAATTCATAACAAATGTCATCTGAAGAACTTTACAGAGACCATTCAACCAGACCATACTGTCAGATTGGTACAAAGTTTTCTAAGGGAAATCAGCTGATTGCATCGACTGATTGCCAAGACCGACTGGGGTTCAAGGAGACAGAAGCAGACATAGAAGAAGAAGCATAGATACAAAAAGCAACTGTCAACCAGCTCCAAAGGCGGCCCCATTCAGGAAAGACGCAGCCAGGCAGACAAG
>NW_015151688.1:3743-5795 GCF_000732505.1 Cyprinodon variegatus
CTTTAACAGACAGCCACCCTTAAGCCAGAGTAAACTTATTTATTTTATCTTATTTTATTGTTGGGATCCTCATTAGCACAGCTAAGCTGTCGCTAATCTTTCTGTGGTCCAATAAAAAAACTGTACATAAAAATACAAAACAACACATTACAACATCCATCCATCCATTTTCTGCTGTCTACGGATGAGAGGCGGGGTCCACCCTGGACAGGTCACCAGTCCATTGCAGGGAAACACAGAGACAAACAACCATTCACACCTAAGGAGAATTTAGAGAAGCCAATTACCCTAACAGTCATGTTTTTGGACTGTGTAGCCAGAATACCTGGAGAGAACCCAAGCATGCTCATGTAAAACATGCAGACTCCATGTAGAAAGAACCCGGGCTGGAAATGGAACCCAGAACCTTCTTGCTGCAAGGCAGCAGTACTACCCACTGCAGCACTGAGCAGTGGGTAGTACTGCGCAGTGCTCACATTACAACAGAGAAACACAATATAGTTTACAGCTTTCTGTAAATGTTCTCTACACTTCCAGCCACAGTTCATACTTTTCAGTGCATTTTGTTTAATATAAAAACTTTCTATAGTGATTAAACCTCTTTGTTTTTACCTTCTCTGTTATTGTCTATGGAAGCATGTACCATAAATGTGTTGCTCTCCTTGTGAAAAAAGTATGATAATTGTGCTCATTATTGCTGAATAGAAGATTCTAGTTAAAAGATTTTTTTCTCTTTGCAGTTCTAATATTGTCAGCAAAGCCAATAACCCATAGAATAATCTGTTCTGTACTGGAAGCCACTTTAGTTGACTCAGCATGACTTTGGTTCTGGTTCCATCATCGTAGCAGAGCACCATCCCAGTTGCTATACGGTTTATAATTGAAATATCATTTGATTACTGTTCATTATATTATGTTTTATTTCCTTTAATTTTTCTAACATCAGCAGTTTAACTTTTATGTCTTTACTTCTAAACCTCAGTAGACCTGTAGTTAATCTAGTTGTCCAGCAGATGGCGATCTCTAACCTGGTTTGATTCATCATCCAACCTTCAACATAAACAACATTCCTTCTGCTTCATTTACTTTCATGTAGAAACAGGTTTTGTTAGAACAAACAAGCAGAAAGTCGACAGAGAGAAGCTGATGAAATGGCCGCTTCAGCTGATATTTGCAACTCAGGTCAGAGATCTTTTTATAAAACTTTCCCTTAAACTTTATATTCATGGATTATAATCTGGTAAACTCTTATTTTAGTGGATTAATATGTTAAATTCAGAGACTTTGACATTAAACAGAACACGAAGATGAAACAAAATGGCTCCCTCTGCGTTTTTAGATTTTATTTACTTTATAATATGAGGTTTATCATTTGTGGAAACATTGTTGATTATTTTTATCATTGTATAGAAATGTATAATTAAATATAAAGTATTTTCTCTGATCAATTAATTTAAGTAGATGTTTATAAACTGTGTGATAAAATAAAGCCTTCCCTCTCTTAACAGCGCTGAGCCGCCCTGCTACAGAACTGAGGATTGTGTTGATAGGAGGAAGATATAATAACCTTTCCAGTGGTAAAAGCTCAGCTGGAAACATCATCCTGGGTCACAATGTTTTTGACACCAGCAGAAGAACAGCTCAGAGTGAAGCGAGGCAGCAGGAAGTACTCGGCAGACGACTCACAGTGGTTGATACTCCAGGATGGTGGTGGTATTATCCAAGAGAAGAAACCCTGAAACTGGATCGGATAGAAATCCAGAAGAGTGTCCATCTGTGTCCCCCAGGACCTCATGTCTTTCTTCTGGTCATTCCTGTTCGTTTAAATTTTTTTAATCTCATCAAACTATCTCTAGAGGAACACCTGGAACTTTTCAAAGCAGATGTTTTCAGTCACACCATCGTGCTGTTCACTGCAGTCCATCCATGTAGTGATGAAACCATTAAATCTGAAATCAGAAGAAGTCCAGACCTGCAGTGGATCCTTCAACAATGTGGAAACAGAAAACATGTTCTCAACATCAGCAACAGAGAAGATAGAGATCAAGTCAA
>NW_015151688.1:7875-10167 GCF_000732505.1 Cyprinodon variegatus
AGTGGAACAGACGGGAGCAGGAGCTGATGGAGAGAATGATGAAAGCTTTAGCAAAGGAACCAGAGAAACCAACAGTGCCCTCTGTGGAGGTGGCAGAGAGCAAGAATGACTTTATGATTCCAGACAGTAAGTTTAAAATGATGATTTAACCACTGAGTTTCTAAAAACTCTTGGTTCCATCTATATTTTTTTCTTCTGTTTCAGTGAGCGGAGATGATGCCTCAGAATATGGGAGCATTTCAGAGATTAGGAAGCGACAAGCTCATAACAACGTTGCTGAATGGCTGGCTAAGAGAGTGAGACAGTCTGAGATCAGCTCTGGGATTGGCAGCATTTGTTCCTCAGTCAGTTATATGGAGAAACATGATGAAGATCTCCAATAGATTAAAATCATCCAAAAATGAGTTCATTCTCACAGAGAATAAAGATCCTCTGAACATTTTCTCCAATCCTCGTAAACACAGGAACTCTTGTTCAACCAAAAAGCTACTAATAGCACAACTATTAGATTTTAATCACAAGAAGTGTTGCATTTGTTGATCTGTTTGTCCCTCAGCATCTCCTTTATCCAGATTCTTCATAATATCTTGAAACACAATAAATGTAAATATTAAATGAACATCATCGCCTAATGCCTTTAATTCACATGAATTGCTCCCAGAAAATTTTAGGTCCTTAGGGGGAATTCCAAGGAGCTGGCCCAGGCCAGCTGAGAAAAATTGTTCCTCCAGCGTGTCCTGGGTCTCCACCTGGGCCTCCTCCCAGTGGGACGTGCCCGGAACACCTCACCAGGGAGACATCCAGGAGGCATCCTAACCAGATGCCCGAGCCACCTCAACTGGCTCCTCTCTATGTTGAGGAGCAGCGGCTCCACTCTGAGTCCTCCCTGGATCACTGAGCTCCTCACCCTATCTCTAAGGGAGAGCCCAGACACACTATGGAGGAAACTCATTTCAGCCGCTTGTATCCGGGATCTCATTCTTTCTGTCATGACCCAAAGCTCATGACCATAGATGAGGGTAGGAACGTAAATTAACCGGTAAATTGAGAGCTTTGCTTTTTGGCTCAGCTCTCTCTTCACCACAACAGACCGATACAGCGTACGCTTCACAGCGGATATATACAGTGGTTAAAAAAAAAAGATTTAGGAAGAATTTGAATTTTTTTCTTCTTTAATAAAAATCTTAATAGGAAAAATGTTTTGTGTGATTAAGTGTGACAAAAAACAAAGGAAAGGGGCAAATACTTTTCATATCACTGCACCTCTCTTTGCTACACCCATTTTCTAATCAATGCTTTCCTTAGCAGCCTGGCAGGTCAGGGGTCATTAGTCTTATACTGAGCTTCAGAGATGTTTCCTACCTATCTGTATTCAGTGTTGGGCACGTTACTTTGAAAAAGTAATTAGTTATAGTTACATCTCCCAAAAATTAACTGAGTTACTAACTGATTTACTCCACAATAAAAGTAACTAATTACTATTAAAAGTAACTATTGCATTACTTTTGCGTTTCTCGTCCCCGTAACCCTCACCATCCAGCCCCCACCTTCTCGCCGTGTGTTTCCAAAGCCAGCTGAATAGAGCGGACGACAAAGACAAGAACCTGCAGAGAGTTTAGCAGTTATTGCAACTCAACGTAAATTACATCATGGGGGGACGCTATCTGACGGGCCTATAAACCCCGTCAGATAGTGTTCCCCCTGTCTAACATGGGGGAACGGTATCTGATGCGGTGTAAATATCATCAGGCTGCATTACTTCCACTCATGGGTCTAAAGTTTTTTTAACAGGGCGTTCAGATCTGGTGAATGTATGAAATTAATAACTGGGGATGTCTAATTCTGAAATGCTGTATGTTTGGGTTGTTATAGACACTGCAACATCTATCTATCTATCTATCCATCCATCCATCCATCCATCCAAAAAAAGGTAACGGCGTTAGTAACGTTAATTCTAACGCCGTTACTCCCATCACTGTCTGTGTTACTATTTAGTCCAATGTTTAAGCAAGTTCTCCTACTTAAAATATTTAGAGGTCTATAATTTTCATCATAGGTACACCTCCAATGTGAAAGACAAAGAGAGAAATGAAAATCACATTTTTAAAGAATTTGTAAATTATGGTGGTAAATAATTATTTCACAAACCAGCAGGATTTCTGGCTCTCACAGACCAGTAGCTTCTCTCCTCCCATTGTTTCCTGTATTATTGTCACCTGTTTGAACCCATTACCTGTATAATAGACACCTGTCCACAGCCTCAAACAGTCACACTCCAAACTAAACCAAGGC
>NW_015151688.1:12458-23959 GCF_000732505.1 Cyprinodon variegatus
TCAAAATCTCTGAAGATAAGGCGCTCTGCAGTGCGTTCCACTGCAGTGCGCATGCGCATGTTTCGTTGATACAGACAGGAGAGGCTCATCCGTGATTGTCCAGCAAATAACTCCGATTGTTGTTTCAAAAATAGAAAACCTGGTTTCATTTCTTAGTTATGCCCTGGATTTTGTAGTGTTTCTGGACGCTACGTCGCTACTTGATAAAAGTAATAGCGTCACTACTGGAAAGTTACTTGATAAATAAAGCAGCGACGCTACGGTCAAGCTACTGGAAAATGTAGTTAAACTAATAGCTTCGCTACATGTAGCGGCGCTACTGCCCATCACTGCATATTGGTTTTAAAAAAAGAAAATATTAACTTCAATATTATGAATAAACTTTTATTATATTAATAAACTTACTAAGATAAATAAATAAATGAAAGTGCATGCATTATAAACCAAGATGCATTACTGTGCTGCTCTATGATCCAACCATCACTGCTTTCCAATAGTAAAATAAGAAAAAAAAGAATCAAATCAGTTGTATTCTCTCTCATGGCTCTTATCTGCATTTTCCCCTGAGTCCATTCAACTGAAAAATATATATACCGGTAAATAAAATAAAATACAAAAATCTATGGCACAGAGACAAAACAATACTTCCTTCAAAGAAAAATTACGTCTTGTACAAAGAAATGTAAAAATGTTGTGATGAATCACAGCAGCAGACCCAGAATTCAGCCAGAGGTTCTTTAAAAAAGGAATTTATTAAACTAAAAGCAGAGCAAGACCAAAAAGGACCAAAGATGAATGTGTCAGCAGAGGCTGATTGAAGCCAGAATAAAAGGAGCCTGGATGGATAGAGGGTGGAGCTGATCCTGCAGGTGATAGAGATGCTGCTGAGTAAGGGACAGGTGGGATCCGCACGCCAGGCACAAAATACCAGGAGGGGAAGAGATGGCACTGAAAGGGCAGAGGTCAGTGCCTGTAAGTAGCGCTCCGTCTCGATCAGAGTATCGTGCAGATCCCACCTGTCCCTCACTCAGCAGTGTGTCCGTCTCTATCACCTGCAGGATCAGCTCCACCCCTCCCTCCATCCAGGCTGCTTTTATTATGGCTTCAATCAGCCTGAGCACAACATTTGCACAGCGGAGTTAGTGCACTCCACCTTCTTAGACAACCAACTTGGTGCATGCAACACAACCGCAAACACACTACATTCCCCACAATGCAACGGTAGCCCTCAAAGTCACATCAGAACGCACCGGTGGCCGTGGCCTGTGGGCCATGGATAATCAACAGGCCTTGATTTTAACATATGTGGTTTAATCAGATGGAGGTTCATCTAGTGTTGATTATAGATAAGTTCACAATAATTTAACCATAAATATAAAAAAAATAATCTGCTCACCTGCACTGAGAGACTCATCTACATGGAAATCTGATGAGTCTCTGCTCTAAACCAGATTAAACTGATCGGGCCCAGATAGAACCGTCCTACTGAGCACTAACTTTATCTAATACTTTATTTAGTATTGGCTTTTCTTAAAACACATTTGAAAAATAAATTCCAATGTTTGTTAAAAGGACAGAAAAACTGGATGAAAATAAGACAAAGAACATGTTTTATGGTTTTTAGTGTTTATGGTTGAGTTAAAACCAGCATCAGCCCTAAAACACCTGAATCAGTTGATCTCCACTAGAAGCCTGTAAAATAACACAATAAGACTCTTTTAATTAAAACTATGTTTGTGTGCATCTTAAACAGTGATGAAAATAGAAACTCCTATTTTAATAATTAATTTTTAATATTTATTGTAAAAGTAGTTGGTGTTTTGATGAAAGCTGAAACCATAGTGGAACCTGCATGCTGCTGATGGGGATCTAAAAACAATTAACACTGAAAGCATTACCAGAGGAACTAAAATTAGCTTTGATTGGCTGGGTTAAAGTAAAAACACCTAACCTAAGTGTTAATTAATATGTTTAAAAGTGACCAATCCTAACAAATCCGTTAATTGACTCCTCATATTCTCTAAGCAGGAGGTGTAACACTATTGGGGGCTCATGGAGACCTCAAATCTGTGGTAGAGGCTGTTTTTGGAGGCATCTTCTCCTTGATGCAGGAGCCACCAACAGATGGGGTCCCGGGTGGGTTGGGTCCTTTGCTGTTCTCCTTCTGGTTCTGATACACTGAGTCCCAGTAATCTGCTGTGATGATAAAATCTATTTAAACCCCTCCCCCCTTTTTTTTTCCTTTTTTTAAACACATAACATATAATGATCTGTTACAGTGTTTAGTGAAGTGGTCAGACCCTTTTAATTACTGTTAGATTTCAGGAAGTTTTAATGATTTATCTTTTATTATTAAACCTGATTAATGAAGCTCATTCCATCCTTTTATCAAAGCATGTTTAAGTTTATCTATAGAGTTTCTCTCCATCTTCTGACAGATGATCTGAACCATCTGGGTTATGATGTGAGAAAGAGATGGTCCATTTCAGAGTTTCTTTAGTTGTTTTGGAGTTTTTTTCTGGGATCATCCTGTATTTAGTCAAACCCTCAGTTGGAATTCGCTGTTCTTTTGTTTGCAGTACCTGTGTCCAGTTCTGTCAGGTTCTCTGTCACTAAGTTCAGAACACTTAGAGACTTAGACCTAAGTACAGGCTCTAGACTATTTCATCTTTTAAAGAAATGACCATCCTGTCTGGATAGATTCACTGGCCGAGGCTAATATTTAGTCCAAAGAAACTGTTATTTATGGAAAATCTTTCATTGACTTTCAGAAAAAAACTAAGAAAGCTATAATTGGCCTCGCTGAACACCTACAGACTCATTAGATCCAGGGGCAACCTGGTTAGAACCATAGAGAACCAAATTACAACTAGATTGAACCCTGGTAGAACCAGAGGGTACCCACTTAGAACCATAGAGAACCCCCTTAGAACAAGGGGAACCCCAATACAACCAGCTAGAACCCTGTTAAGACCAGAAAGAATCCTGTTACAAGGGGGAACCCTGTTACAACCTGAGAGAACCCCATTATAACAAGGGGTACCCTGTTACAACCTGAGAGAACCCCATTATAACAAGGGAGGTACCCTGTTACAACCCGAGAGAACCCTGTTAGAATCAGGGGGAACCCCGTTGGAACCAGAGAGAACCCCATTAGACCAGGGGGGGCTCTGTTAGAAGGAGAGAGAGAACCCCGTTAAAAGTAATTAAGCATTTTATCATCATATGCAAGTGTAGTTGTATGAGTCTCTGGCAATCCTGCAAAGAGAATATCAAAAAGCCTGAGGTTAGATTTTTTATGGCGGTGCATGCCCATCAAAATAATTTGGAGTGCCTGGACCCAATTCAGACCAGTTTCTTCACCAATCTAATTTCTCTTTCAGCCGCTCCCCCTGCTCAATGCTTCATTAAGGTTAACATTAAACATTTCAGCATGTGTTGTACTATTTCACTTGCAAAATGTTAGGCTTCAATCCATCTTGAGAGCATATCTACACCACCAAGCAACAATTCTTTCCTTCACATGGGGTTAGTTCAATAACATCTATCATAAGATGTTAGAATGGAGCACAACTGCTTTTGTGGGCCCCCTGGCCCATCATTTTCTATCTAGAAATGTTGTGACATGCACAGATTAAACAATATTCAAAATACTTTGTTGCTATTTGAGAAAAAAATTAACTGAACCAATTTTTATCCATTTCCAAGTCCTCCCTTTTTGACGCATGGTCCCCCATGGGTCAAAAGACAAAAGGGATGGAAAATATGTTTAGGGTACCATTTAAGCCCAACCAGATGTTATTTAAAAAAAAAAAAAAGAAAAAAAAAAAAGGTAAATTCTAAGGGTTTCATTTGTCCAGTTCAGATGACAGAACAAAGGACCTCATCTTAGCAAAGGTTGGGGCATGCAGCAGCCTCTTTAGCAGCCGTTCAGTTCACAGGTTTGGGCAGATAATTAAGTAAATACTTCAGCCTCATAGATCAGCCATGAAGGAATGATGCAGAATAGGCTGCCCCTCAGATTTAAGAAGAAAGAGGGAGCCCAAAAAAACTAGACTGACATAGCTTGAATGGCTAAACTGAAGTATTTAATGATAGCAACAATGGATTCATTTTAGTATCATTATTGTCAAATTTTATATGATTATATAAACCCTTATAGAAATCTACCCCCTTCAACACATGTTTTCTCATGTGTCAAAAATAACCAGAATGTTCTATGGGTGTGATGATCCGGAAAGGAAAAGCATTTCAGATCCAGAGAAATACGGTATTAAGGGGCCCCTATTTTATTATTTACATTATTATTATTTACATTATTATTTATTTATTATTTTAACCCTAACCCTAACACTGTTATGAGGTGGGACTTCCTCAGGTGTTGTTTACTGAATGCAAAATTATGAAATTAATGATTTTTAGGTATGACAAGGTGGGGGTACGAAAGGGGTTTGATTAGAATCACCCACAGTGTCTTAAGCAATGCTGGGATAGCAGTGTAGTAACCATCACAAACGCGCAGAAGATGTGACAGTCCTGTTATTACAACATTTAATCTGGAGAAGAAAAGGAAACTATTGCCAATTTGTTACCAAATTATCGGAGCAATACAAAAATCAACAGTCTCCCTGCTCATCCACTATTCATGGTTAAACAGAGAAAATGGACTGGAAAACACCAGAGTGGGAGCCATTACAAATTTTTTCTTAGGCACCTTAGGTAAAAAAAAAAAAAAAACTCTCCAGAGGTTATATATTATGAGGTTAGAAAACAGGCCTATTTTATATTAAATAATCCTCAGAGATCTCTAACACAGCACATCATTAAAGAAAGGTACCTATAGATAAGAGAAAGGTAGAAAGTTTTGCTACAGTAGCCTACCTTATATCAGAGAAAGCTTATTAAAACCTGACCAAACTGTTATTGAGACTTATAGTAACTGGATATCCATTATTACATGGAAAAGGAATATCAATTCAAATGTGAGACCAGCAACTCACCAGAATAAAACATAAAAAAAATTAAGGAAACCAATATATGTCTCTAAAATTTACTTTGTGGATGTGTGTGTGTTACTTGCAGTCTGTCGAACCGGGGTTCGCTCCAACGGCTCCCTCACTAGTCGGTAGAGTAACCTTGCTTTGGTGCCTGATATCCCCCTTGCTGAGAATGGCTTGTCTGTCCTCTCTGGCCTCCATGGTAGGGTGGTGGACCCCCATGATGAACTGAGCCTCTGCCACATCCTCCTCTGCCCCCATGTTTTTTGTGGAAAGTCTCTGGCGCAGTGATCAGGTTTGCCACAGATGTAGCAGCAACCATCATTTGGAGAGCTATTCTCATCTGAGGGCTGCATGGAGAACAGTTTGAACAGTTTAGTGGCAGTTTTTGAGGAGAGTCAGCTGTGCCGCAGTCTTTTATTTTATTTTCCCGTTGCACATATTTTCTATCTCAGTCCCTCAACTGTCCTCAACAGTCCCTCCTTGAATGAAGCTGATCCATATGGGCTGTTTGCAGTCTGTTGAGGATAGTGGCTCCTATTTAGTGACTGGAGCAAAGGTGATAGGATGGATCCCCGTAGTTGGCCCCAGGGATACTACAGTCTGGTCGTGAGACTAGTTGGGGGTCAAATGATTGTCTCACATCCCGCCCGTCGTCTTCCTCCACTGGTTCGGCTCTCTGAGATCCAGGGCAATAAAAGTCAGATTTGTAGCCTTCGGTTGATGAGTTGGAGGTAGAGCAGAGAGCAGCAGACTCATGGTAAACTGGGATACAGGCTGGAGGTGCTCAGTGGTGCCGTTGGAGACAAACCCGCAGCCACAACAGCCGAAGCAAAAATAGTTAAAGAGAAAAGATGTGCATTAGTAAAAAGAACAACAGTGAGTTTTCGTAAGTTGTTCCTGTCATTACATTATGTGTTATATTCTATTATGAGATGTTTTTCTTTTTCTTATTTTGAAGGCTCATAATTACTCCGGATTGTTGTTTTCTCTTTGTATTTTGTTGCAACACTCGGTCTACTTTCCTTAGTAAAACCTACAACCTCGGTCTTAAAAAAGACTTACCCTCAGCCTATGAGAGGCCTACATTTAAATCCTCTGTCTTAAAAAAGACTTGCCCTCAGCCTATTTAAGACCTACCTCGGTCAGTCTTTTCACTGCCTGCTTAATGTTATAACAATATTTTAGTTTTTTTTTTTTTACCTTTAAAGGAGTTTGTTAGTTTTCTTCCTTCTTCAGTCTCCTGAAGTTATTGTCCTGTCGAGATCGATCGACTCGGTGGAGCATCAGAAGAGTCCTTCTCTAAAATGGCCTATTTGAGGTAGAGGAAAAACCCAGATGGTTTTGGTGATCAGCCCTTCTTCTAGAATCCACCAAGCAGACGGATCAGCACAGGATCCTGTTTTCTTGACACCAATTTGTGAATTAAAAATGAGCACTGAGAGGCAATACACAAGGAAGAAAAGGTTTTATTCTACTCTGCAGAGGAGAACGACACAAACAATTGAACTGTTAATTGTGGCTCTGGTGAGGTAGCTGTCCACCCCTGCATATAAAGAGAATTCTCACACACGAACATTGAGTTTTCAGTTCATCAAGGACATGCATTTTAACCACGGCATGAAGGAGGCTTTGTGAACTCATTATCTCACATGACCTTCCCTTCACCCTTGTCTAGAGTAGGGAGGCATCTGCTTTCTGTCCCCCTAAACGGTACAGCATAGTGAATGTTCAGGATGTCTCTATCATTACCTCTATTACCAGGGGAAACCCCGTTAGAATCAGAGACAACCCCATTAGACCAGGGAACCACAGGGAACCCTGTCAAAACCACAGAGAACCCCATTAGACCAGGGAACCACAGGGAACTCTGTCAAAACCACAGAGAACCCTGTTACAACAAGGGGGAGCCTGTTGAAATGAGAGAGAGAACCCTGTTAGTACTAGGGGGGACCCAGTTCGAACCAGGGGAAACCCCTTCAGAACCAGAGAGTACCAAGTTAGAACCACAGGGAGACCCGTTAGAGCCAAGGGGGACCCTGTAAGAACTAGAGCGAATTTCGTTACAAGGGGGGACCCAGTTAGAACCAGAGGGAACCATGTTAAAACCACAGAGAACACAGTTACAGCAAGGGGCAACCCCGTTAGAACCAGAGATAACCCCCTTAGAACCAGAGAGGACCCCGTTAGAACCAGAGAGGACCCTGTTAGAACCAGAGAGAAACCCATAGAACCAGAAAGAACCCCGTTAGAACCAGAGAGGACCCCGTTAGAATCAGAGAGAACCCTGCTAGAACCAGAGAGAAACCCATTTAAACAAGGACGGACCTTGTTAGAACAAGAGAGAAAACCCAATTTACAACAATGCAGGACCATGATAGAACTAGATAAAAAGGTGTTGGAACCAGAGACAAACCTTTTAGAACCAGAAAGAACCCCGTTAGAACCAGAGAGGACCCCGTTAGAACCAGAGAGGACCCCGTTAGAATCAGAGAGGACCCCGTTAGAATCAGAGAGAACCCTGCTAGAACCAGAGAGAAACCCATTTAAACAAGGACAGACCGTGTTAGAACAAGAGAGAAAACCCAATTTACAACAATGCAGGACCATGATAGAACTAGATAAAAAGGTGTTGGAACCAGAGACAAACCTTTTAGAACCAGAAAGAACCCTGTTAGAACAAAACTTTTAGCCTGCCTCTCCAAATATTCCAGTGGTACAAACTTAAG
Source organism: Cyprinodon variegatus (assembly GCF_000732505.1). Taxonomy (NCBI): domain Eukaryota; kingdom Metazoa; phylum Chordata; class Actinopteri; order Cyprinodontiformes; family Cyprinodontidae; genus Cyprinodon; species Cyprinodon variegatus. The sequence continues at coordinate 20,185 of NW_015151688.1, forward strand.
TGATTTAATGTAATTTAATTTCACTTTATATTTATCCATAAAGATAATGAGGGATATTTATTTTCAATACTTTTATTTTGTAATTACATTTATTTATCCAATTCATTATTTTAAATATAATTTTCATTCTTTTACGTGACATTTAATGATTTGTGTGTTTTATGATTTTATAACTGTACAGTGGGTACGGAAAGTATTCAATCCCCTTTAAATTTTTCACTGTTTGTTTCATTGAAGTCATTTGCTAAAATCAATAAAGTTCATTTTACTTCTTATAAATGTACACTCGGCACCCCATCTTGACAGTGATTTATTTCATGATGTATTTTGACCCCCCCATGTACCTCAAAGATCACATCGATGAATGAAAACCATCTCCGGACCCTCACTTGGTGTCTCCTGACCTCCCGGTGGGTTACGACCCCCTACGTTGTGACCCTCTGGGTTAGAAGGTGTATGATTTTAGAAACATGACGCAGATCACTCATTGTATATATTTCACGCTGTATTTTTCAGGTACCGGCAGCCATCGGCCTTTGGTGACAGCTGTCCCTGAAGCTCCTGAAGATGTAACGTTTCCTCAGGTTTTACAGGTAAATATCAAGCAGCACAGCTTTTAGATCCAGGACCATCAGCAACACATGAGAGAAACTTTATGCTATGAGCAGAAGCTCCAAAAAATAACTGAAATCAACACCTCATTCATTAAAACTCCACAAAAGAAATGAAATGATAAAACAAATATTGTGAGCATTTTCATTCCATATAGATTGAACATAAAAACCCAACATTTCGATGAGTTAAAAAAGGAGCAGTGCTCCTCTGACTGCATAGCACAGTGGTGGGGGGATAATGGTTTGTTTTATGAGTACAGGGTTTAGGCTTCTTGTTTCATTAATAAATAAACAAAGAAACTCTAATATGTCAATGTTTACTAGGACTGAAGGCAAGGCAACAACTTTTTCTTCGAAACAATTAAGCTGAGTTTAAATTAAATTACCGGTAGATGTACATCCACAAAATATCTAGAGTGAAGCAGAATAGAAGTATTCACCAAAAATGAAGACAAATAAGCAACTTTTTCATACATTTTTTTGATGGGTCCAAAATATCTACAGTGAGCAAAATAAGTATTTGAACACACTGCTATTTCACAGAGAGAACCATGTTAGAACCAGAGAGAAGTATATCTGATATTCAGGTGTTCAAATACTTATTTGCAGCTGTTTCATACAAATATATAGTTTTAAAAAATCATATATTGTGATTTCCAGATTTTTTTTTTTTTTTTTTTTTTATGTCTCTCAAAGTGGACATGCACCTACGTTGGCAATTTCAGACCCCTCCATGATTTATAAGGTGGAGGACTTGCAAAATAGCAGTGTGTTCAAATACTTATTGTCCTCACTGTAGACATTTACTTCCGGTTACCATGACAACTTAGAACTGAAAGGATTCTGCACCAATAGGAACAGTAGGCTGAAGTCATGTGGGGCGGAGCTCCTATAGCCAGATCCTGGAGCAGGGAGGCGTAAAATAAGCCACTGATATGATACGATCTTACAAATAAACATCTGATATTTTTAAAGAAAATCAACCATGAACTTGTGAGCAGAGATGTAATGAGATGAGTGAAGGCCTTGAGGCGTGTGTCGAGTAATGGAGGGGGCGTTTCCGCGAAATACATATCGAGGCTTGCTTCATTTGGGGGAGGAGCCAAAATAGATGACGTCCGAAGCCTCACTACTCCACTGTACCACGTGACCGCTTTGGGAATTGGTTCATAAAGCGCAAAAACCTCGACAGGCATTTAAACAGTCTCAGTATTCAGTCAAGATGTGGGAGTTTGTAGGAAAGTTTGTGTATAGATTTTAAGAATAGATTGATTGGAAAAACAACTGATTTAGTTAGTTAAAACTAGTTTAGTCAGATTAAACAATGTAATGATCAAAATCTAAGCAAGCCACTGGTGACAGATGTAATGGGTTTTAAGCAGAGTAGTATTGTTTTCAGTATCATTCTCACTTTGCTTGTGGCGTCAGCTGTATGAGAAGGATTTCTGCTTCTGAGCTTGATGGTTCAAGATCACCATAAGACTTTTGAAAGTTGAGAGAAAACATTTTTTTGGCTAATGTGACTAATTTGTATTGGTTTGCCATACGGATTCCAACCCGATTAAAACCAAAAACTATGTTCAAATAAAATGACTAACACCTTTCATTTTGTTCATCATTGCCCAATTTGCACTTTCATTGCCTGCATGAGCTTATTTCACTAAAATGGCAGAAAAACAGTGATTTTCTCTTTAACACAGACATTTAACACATGAAAAACTTACAAATGATTTTTACTTTAAATTAACTTAAATGGGGGAAAAAACTATTGCAAAAATTCTGATTATCTTACTAACTGTAGTTCTGCACTTCACCAGTAGGTGGTGTCATGTTCACATTGTTAAAGCATTTGGCCAAACAGTTCAATGCCTCATGAGGCTTTATCTCACCATCACTACTTGTGAATGATGTTAGAATCGACACGTCCAGGATGGTGACCTTCCAAGGTGTTGGATCAGTCGATTACCTTTTTCTTTGGTCTGTTCGCAGCAAGAAGAAACCAAACTGCTGGTGGAGAAGCAGGAGAAAAAGGAGCCAGAGAGCTGCAGTCTGGATGTGAAGGTGGAGGTTAACATCAGCACCGGCTGTGGAGGTTTCTCCTCTGGTGAGCAAACCCACCTGTTCAGCGCTAATGCCTTCGTCTGCAGCTAAACACCTTTGATAATGTCAACAATAATGCTTCATTTTAGCTTCAAGTACATTTTCAGATTTCGTTTGGTTGGTTTTTTTATTGAGAGAATTCATTACTCATTATTGACAAATACATCACATTGCTGTGTTAAGTCTCTAATTCAGTTTCCCATGAACAAAAGTTTGCTGATGCTGATCTCCTCTGGTTTCCTAGGTGATCGTCCAGTTTGTAGATTTCTCCATCTGCTGAGAACTGAACTTAGATTCTCAGTGGTATCATTGGGAGTTTTATGTCCGCAGGTCCAGTACGACATTTGTTTTTAACTGTTCAAACACTTGGTTATTCTTTTTGTGTCACGGTTCTCCATCACATGTAGAAAATTAGTAGATCTACATCAAAAGGTGCCTGGATTGATGGAAGAAGCTGCTTTGACTGATGACAGTTCATCATGTTTCAATCTGTTCAGCAAGCTCTGCACTGGTGGCCTTATTGTACTGCAGACAGCCACACAGTTAGTCCTCATGTTGCTGGTCAGGCCTGTTTGTCTGGGATCCTACTGGGCTGTAATGAGCTCTCAGTATTTCAGCCAAAACCTCCTTTGATCTGAAACTGTTTAGATGCCAAAGAGGGACATGGAGCAGTGATTCCAAACCAGGGGTACGTGTACTCCTAGTGGTCCATGTGTGCATTGCTAGGAGTACATGAAAATATTTGATTTCTTTGGTAGTAAAATAAAATAGAGCTGGGATCAGTTTTATTTTTTATTTTTTGTGACCTAATTGAAAATTTAAACAAACTTTTATCAACTGAACTGTAAGTTAATGTTATGTTTGAGTTCACCTTCAGCTTTGATACACATGCAAACCAAGCAGAGGAATAGACTGGATGGAGAGAACAGACAACAGCTATTTTTCACACTGACCTATCAGAGCTCAGGTGTCTTGTTGCAAACAAACTAATTAAGTCAGTCTGACTATAATTTTTGTTCTGTCTTTTGTTCCTAATTCATCAAGTTTTAATGTGATCATAA
>NW_015151688.1:25084-33329 GCF_000732505.1 Cyprinodon variegatus
GGAGGGGGGGTCACTTTAGTTGTTGGAAATTGGAGGGGATTTTGCTGGGAGTTGCAGGGAAGTGGGCTGCCATTCGACTGGAGTTTGACTGACTGGGAAGGGACATTTTGAATGGCTGCTACTGTAGTCTTTATTTTATAATCAGTTTTTGCACGATCCTCTTTTGGACAATCATCAATACTTTTGACTAATGGTAAGAAAAAAATGCTCAAAGTGGAACACACATCAAAAAATGATTGGGAACCACTGACATAGAGAACAGCTGATGGTGGTTTAAGCTGCATTCCTATAGAGCTTCACCTGTAAAATAAACCAGACTTTATCTCCAAGCAGAGAAGCTCCTGATTAGTTTCTCACATTAGTAAATAAAACTAACTCTGCAGTTAAAATTTTTCCTCACAAAAACAAAGTTTACTGCAGCATCGGTCTACAGCCTCATAAAGTGGATGAGTTTGCGATTTGTTGCTTTTTTTGAGGCTTCTGCTTTAAAATGTAATATCTTTGATCCAACCCGGATGACAAAAAATCCTGTTCAAACTGCAGCTGTTTGTTGTGTAAAAAATTAAACCATTAGGAGGAAAAAATAAACTAAAAAAAAAACCAGCAGTGAAATGGTTACATAACTGTACTCAGCAGCCCTTTGATTAAGGTCTAATATTGAGTGTTATGGCGACCTCTGCTGGTCAAAGTTCAGACATTTTTTTTATTTAATTTTATCTGGAAACAGACAACAGTAAACAAAGCAATATGTGGAAAAAGTCCAATATTTTTCCCAGTCATCTCTGCATCTGTATGAAGCTCATGTCTGTTATGAAATCTTTAAACAGATTTTTTTTTTTTTTTGTCATTTAGATCCTTCTGTTTACGACATATAATGAAAACCCAAATTGTCTGAGAAGACATGAATACCAGGAATGAGTTCATTAATGGAAGCTCATGGTGCCACACATTATTGCACCAGCAGAGGTTTCCCGTAGTTGGTGTCTTGGTCAGTTGGAGACTGCTGACCCGTCATAAAGACAGGAGATTCCTGAAGAAGTTGGTTGTTCACAGAGTTCTGTGTCCAAGAACATTAGCAAAAATTGAGTGGAAGGAAGAAGTTTATCAGCAAAAGAGAGAATCACCCCTCTAGAAGTGGCCTGAGGCTGGAATCAGTGCACCAAGAGCCACTAATACTAGACATGTTGCTCTCCTCGTGTTCTGGAACCAGAGACGGCACCAGAGGCGTCTTACCTTAATTCTGCTTTTCCCTTGGAAATCAGGGCCTAGAGTCTGGAGGAAGAGCAGACAGAACCAGAACCACTCTGTTTGAAGTCCAGTCAGTGAGGGTTTGGGTTGGCAGAGGATCGGCCAGTTCTGGTCCTCTGAGTTCCCTAAAAAAATAATTGAACTTTATCGATCTCGCATTGGAGAAATTTACCTCTGCATTTAACCCATCCCCTTGGGGAGCAGTGGGCTGCCATCGTGGGGCGCCATGGGATCAGGATCAGATCTATGCCCTAACCACTAGGGTGCCTTTCCCTCTGAAGTCCACAGTTAATGCAGACATCTGCCAGGAAGTTTTAGATCCCTCCATTTACCAGCAGGACCTGGTTGCGCCCCACATTGGAAAGGAACCAGAATCAGGTTCAGTGAAGAACCAGCAAACCAACCATAGAGTTTATAGTAGCCTGTTGCTACGTTCGTAGCTCTATAGGTCACCACACAGCAGCTGACCGTTTTCTATCAGACAATAATGGTGAATCAGTGATGTTCAAACAATGTGAACTATCCTGTTAACCTGCAAGATGTCTGTGATCCACAGAACAGCAGGTGATTTAATTTATGCTTTTTCAGGCTTTTCATGTTGATTTTGTTTTGGCCATTAACGGGTTAAACTGAACTAAATGGAATAATAATTTGTTATTACTGCTTATTAAACCCAGCAAAATTGAAAACAAAACACTATTTGTTGGAGTTTGTTCTCATGGTTCACATCGTTCCTGTAAAAGATTCATGTTTAAACCACATTAAGGTGAATCATAAAGTACAACCATGAGCTGAACGCTTCATAAAAGAAAGGTTTGGATGTTCTGTTTCTTAACTTGATTATAAAGAATCTAAAACATGAAGGCTGGTGAGGACTGTTCTCTGATTTCACCACCAAGGTGGCGACATCATGCTGGTTTAGGACTAATGTGAGCGTAATGGTTAGGTTTAGTGTTATTTTTAAAGTTAGGGCATAGAAAGGGTTAAAAATGACAGAAAATCAATGGTAGTCAACCCATGGTCCTCTCTACATATAGCAAGATGAGAATATGTGTGATTTTAGGATTCAGGCAGCAGTCAGACTGCCTCTGCTAGAGGAGAGATGAAGAATAAAACCTGTTCTTTCTTTAAATTCTTTCTTTGCCTTACTTTGTTTCTCTGTGTCCAACAGCAGACCCGTTATGTTCTGGTGAATCCACTGTTTGATCTGAATGCAGCTTTAGAGCATTTTCTGCTGGTTTAAGGTCACCTCATGGATTTAAGGCCAACAACGCCATGATAATCTCAGATTATGATGTTCTTCTCTGATAAATAAATGCTTATTGATAGTTTAAAAGAGGTTTTAAAGTCAAATGATCCAAATAATATTTAACTTGCATGGGAAGAACATGGCTGTTGACCTCTGAGTTCTCTGGGATTTATATCCTTTTCCTTTTCATCCAAACTTTGTTCTCTTTTTGTATCGTTGTTGTTTTTCAGCTGAGGAACCAGGTGAGGAAGCTCCTCCCTGTGATCCGATGGACACCGGTACCAGTGTCCACCTGTCCTCCTCCCGGTCCTCTCCGTCTCCCACTGATGCCACCATAGATCTGACCTTCAGACCTGCAGCTAAGCGACAGTCGGTCCACCCTCTGTGTAACAGCTTCGCTCGCAGCCCTGGGACGGTTTACAGGGAGTTCACTGAAATCCTCCCAGGCGGCGATCTGAAGCCAAATATGCAGGCAGATGAAACCACAAACGACGACCTTCATCCCTCCAACCTGGCTGCTGCTGTGAAGTCAGAGGAGCCCAGCTCTGACCTCAGCCTGGACCTGGACCTGGCCTGGATGCAGGAGCGGGTCGGCCATCTTGGGGCGGCGTATGCGGTCGCTCAGCTGGGCTTGGGGAACACAAACTCTGGACACGCTTCCTCCTCTTTTCCATCGCAGCGAGAAGGAGACGCCACAGATGGCCCCCTGGCCGTCACAGGGGCCCCTCATGAAGTGTCTGCGTTTGCCTCCTCCTTTGACATGGCTGCTGTAGCTGCTGCTGCCGTCATCGCCGCTCCACGTCCTCCTCCACCCGCCTCCTCTGTAAGGACACCCAGCCAGAGGCGGCCTCCCAGGAACGGAGCTGCTTTTTCCAAAGAGCTGCAGATGTGCTCCGTTTGTCGGCTAGTCTTCCCAAACACTGCAGCGCTGGAGCAGCATCAGCAGGTGCACACGGGGGAGAGGCCTTACACCTGCCCCCAGTGTGGGAAAGGCTTCGCACAGCCTAACAACCTGAGAGTCCACCTGCTGGTCCACACCGGAGAGAGACGCTATCGCTGCACTCTGTGTGGGAAGAGCTTCATCTCTTCAAGTCACCTGAAGAGGCACCGCACCGTCCACACCCAGGAGAAGCCCTACAGCTGCTCGCGCTGCGGACAGTCCTTCAGCCAGATGTGCAGCGTCCGCAGACACCGGCAGCAGTCTCAGTGCGGCATGTAGACCGCCTGCACTTCAAGCAGACTCTAAGGGGTTAAAGTCCTACTTGTCTTCAACTGACAGCTTTAGACTTTCCTCTGCTAGACCATTACATGGGTTTCAGTGTTTTCACAGGCGTTGAACAAACGGTTTGAAGGACGGTAATTCTAGACTTAAAGACTTTTTGTTCATATTTTAAATGGACAAAGTGAAGAGATGATCGTCTTTTTATGGTATTAAAGTAAGATTTCTTCATGGGTCAGATACTCACACAATATATCAAAGGCATCAAAAATAAAAACTTGTGAGATTCTTCAAATGTCGAAAAAAACAAAGAGTTTCCTTTTGCATTTTCTGCTACAATAAATTTTATTCAGTTTAATTCTATGGAGCAAATTCACATCACATTATCTAAGGCAGGGGTCTTCAACGTTATCCAGGCCAAGGACCCCCAAACTGATGGCGAGATCGAGCGAGACCCTGATTTTATATATTATATGAAATTGTGTGGTGAAGAGAGAGCTGAGCCAAACAGCAAAGCTCTTGATTTAGCGGTTGATCTACGTTCCTACTCTCATCTATGGTTATGAGCTTTAGGTCATGACTGAAAGAACAAGCTGCTGATATTGGTTTCCTCCTTAGTGTGTCCGGGCTCTCCCTTAGAGATAGGGTGAGGAGCTCAGTTATCCAGGGAGGACTCGGAGTAGAGCCGCTGCTCCTCCACATCCAGAGGAGCCAGTTGAGGTGGCTCGGGCATCTGGTTAGGATGCCTCCTGGATGCCTCCCTGGTGAGGTTTTCCAGGCATGTCCCACCTGGAAGAGGCCCAGGGGGAGACCCAGGACACGCTGGAGGGACAATTTTCTCGGCTGGTCTGGGGACACCTTGGGGTTACCCCGGAGGAGCTGGCCCAAGTGGCTGGGGAGAGAGACATCTGGCCTCCCTACTGAAGCTGCTACCCCCGCGACCCGACACTGGATAAGCAGAAGATGGATGGATGGATGAAATTGTGTTATCTCAAACTGGTCCTATAGTCACTCTATTACAGATGGAGTAAAGTAACTAAAGTTATCCCTCCCTGGGATTATTAAAGTATTTCTGATTCCTGGTTGATGGGACAGGTGTTGTGAATGAAACGGTGCCCAGCTTGAAAGAGCTCCTGTGTGTCACTGAATGTGTTCATTGAGGACTGAAAGACATCTTCTGCCTCCATTTATCTGTTTACTACAGTGTTTTGAATTCATGTTAATGTTTATATAAAGACATTTCAGTTAGTGGAAAAAATTGCAGGGGGGCGACACCCATGTAGTACCTCCGTGGACCCCTAGGGGCAGCAGACCCCCTTTTGAAGATCCCCAATCTAAGGGATCTTAACAGAAAATTTTCAACCAGATTATCCACAGATTAAAGGTTTTATATCTCAGGAAACCAGCTGATTGCAGTGACTTTGGAGGGTTCACTCCTCCTGGATGGGCAGGTAGGGACAGTAGATATTAGATTAACTCTACAGCAATCCCTCACACTGAGCATGCTTTTAGCGACAGTGGAGAGGAAAAACTCCCTTTTAACACAAAGATACTTCCAGCAGAACCAGACTCAGTGTGAGCGGCCATCTGCTGAGGCTGACTGGGGTTCAAGATAAATTCAGACTGATCTTATTTCCCCTCATCAAACTACAGTAAACCAGGTTCGTATATTCTGCTCAATTTAAGAGCCAAAACAGGAATAACTGAGTCCACAGTGGACCAGCTGGGTTCTGCCCGCTTCCAGAACGTCTCTGGGTTTTCTCTGCATTTGTCCTCCCTGTGCTGGTGTTGATTCTCTCAGGGTACTCTGGTGTTGATGGAGGGTGACTAAGCTAAAACCTAATCTATAGAATTTAATAAATCTGAGGTAACATTTGGGATTGACTTATTTTGGGTAGATCTACTTCCACATGTTGGGTATAAGTAACTTTAAAAAAAAGTTATGATATACTTAAATAAACTGGGTTATTTTTTTTTTTTTTTCAGAACTAGGTATACATTCAACAAGCTACTTTCTCACTGAAATTAGGTAATTAATACCTGATAAGTACTCATCAAATGTCATTAAAATTAGGTAATAAACATTATTATTCAGAGAAGGTAAGACGTACCCACCAAAAGAAAGATTCATTTAAATGCTTTTAATTCATGAAATTATATATAAAACCAGAATAGAGTGAAGAACAGTTTCACATTACATTTTATGCAATAAACCTGTTTTATAACTTACTGTACCAACAACTTTAAATGTTTTTTACATAAAGTTGGACAATAAAAGACATATGTGTTTTAAGACACCCTTTCTCTAGGCTTACCCCAGGCTGGCTTCATAAACACAAATAAACAATCTGCCTTTTGCACAGAACCGGCTCTTTTAAAGATCCATGAATCATAGTTATCCTCAGAAACCACCCGTCACCAATCCCAGTGGAAAAGACTTACCTCTACGTAATATTGCTGTTTTGATACAATTAATAAATTTACACAACTATAATATTTAAGGTGAAGTTTAATGACAAATTACAGTTTTAAAGCAGTTTAAAAACCCTTTTTCTGTCATTAATGGATGGAAGTCCTGAAGGCCTGAGCAGAGCAGCTTTGTGGGATTCTACACCATCTCTTCTTCCTTAGTCTGATTCTGGAGACAGTTCCAGTCATTTGGATAACCTCCTGCCTTGTTCAAAGACCAAAGAGGGCTTATCCAACAATCCTCAGTGACTAGTGACCTGTTGCCCTGACAACCCACGCCATGAAGGTCCTAGAGAGACTTCTGTTGGTTCATCTCTGCAAACCAGCAGCTATCAGGACCCCCTGCAGTTTGCTTATCGCCGTGGAGACAGAGTTGATGATGCCATTATAAAACTGCTTCATCTAGACCAAGCAGACAGCACTATGAGGATCATGGTCTTTGATTTCTGCAGAACATTTAACACCATTCAGCCTGACTGACTTAGAGAGAAACTCCAGCAGACTCAGGTGGAGGCAGCAACAATCACCTGGATCAAAGACTACCTGACAAACAGACCAGGTTCTTAGACTGAAGGCTCAGCAGTCTGATCCAACAGTCAACAGTACAGGAGCACCACAGGGGATGGTACTCTCTCCACTTCCTCTGTTCACCTCTGACTGTCAGGACAAGACAGAGTCCTGTCATCTGCAGAAATACTGGGATGACTTTGTAGTCATGAGAGCGTCAAAGATGGACCAGAAGCTGCGTAAAGAGAGCTGGTGAAGTGCTTGGTGGCATGGTGTGGAAACGATCATCTGATCCTGGATGTGAATTCAGCAAATTAAAGCAAAAGTTGTTTCTACCACAAAGATATCAGACAGGAGAGAAACGAGATAAATACAATAAAAAATATTATTAACTGATACTTGATTAAATGATAGCTTAAAACAAAGGACTTTTCTTACTTTTTTATAGAGAAACAATAAAAATAGACTTGATTCAGGCTCATTTATTTCTATTGCACTGTCAGGGTTTGGTGGATGTTGCTTGAGGACCCAAATGCAGAGATAAGCAGGCAGGGATGAGTTTTTGCAGATTTAACCAAAATCCCAAAGGCAACAGAAGCAAACTCCAAAACAAGAATAATGAAAACCAAAAATTTAGGAGACATCGTGGAAAACACATGTGGGAGCAAAGAAATGACAAGGGACCAGCAATGATGAACTGCAGAGGTGGTGTATATAAAGGGGAACAGAACAAAGAATGGATTAATCAGCTGGTATTGACTGTATGATCTGGTTGAACTTTAAAGTGCCTTGAGATGACATGTGTTGTGAATTTGGCGCTATATAAATAAACTGAATTGAAATTGAAATTGGTATGGAGCAGGCATGGATAGAAGTAACTAGAAGGGATCTAGGGGAAAGGAGACAGCCACAAGAGGGGAACAGAGAGTAACTCATGAATCACGACGCTTAAAAATAAGAAAACAACTACAATGACTCATAATGAAGAAAGAAACCAGAATGACATAAATTAAAATGTAAAAGAAACTCAAAAAGTCCACAAAGGGCAAGATCATGACAGGCGCCAATTCAGAGGATGTCATTGCGAGGCGCTATACAGCGACAATTCAACAAAGATGAGAAGAGAATGACATTGATTCTTCCTAGATGCTATAGATTTCCCCGAAGAGTGAAAAACCGAAATAAATGCTTATATCTTTACTCAAATTTAGAAGCAATAAAGCATTGGTGTGAATTCCAATCTGAATGACTCGAGAAAAAAAAAAGATCACCTGAGTCTTGCATAAAAAATCAGTCTGTTGTCTTAGACTGGGATTGTTCCGGCTTTCTGATTAGAGGCATCTAGTTCCTGGATAATCAGGAGGAAAAGGATCGGCTCGATGGTGGGACATACAGCAATGAACCAAGATGGTAAGATATTTACAAGCACTAAGAATAAGAGCAAATATTCCTTTCCAGACAGTTGGCTAATTAGATGGTCCTTATGAGATCTACTGCCGAAAATACTTTTTATGGAGCTGGGAATGTTTGGATCAGGCTCAACGATCATCTGG
>NW_015151688.1:35598-37198 GCF_000732505.1 Cyprinodon variegatus
TTATTTCACAGCTGATTTCCCTCATACGACATTAAACAATTTATTTTAACACAACCAAGACTTCTTAGGACATATTACAGCTAAAAAATAAAAAAATATTTTTCTATGAATGAATATAAGGCAGAGAAAAAACAGACAATGAGGACAAGAGAGGATAGAAGACGAGGAAGCAGCGTCTGTGAGCCAGATATAACACAAACAGGAAGCTGATGTCAACGGCGGAGGAAACCACAAGCTGCACTTGCTAACAACCTTCCTGTGCCGCTTTCTCCCCCCCGCCTCTTCCTCCCACAGAAATTTGATTTCAATATTCTTCAAAATCAACATTTTTCTGTCAACCTGCTGTGATGAATTTCACACTGATTATATAATATATAAGAATTATGTGGGAACTTAATTAAAAGACGGGAAAACTTCTAACATCACAATCTTAAAACGTGTCTGCTAAAGCTGTTCATAATTAAATATCCTGATATTTGATCATTAAATGTGCAATAAATTATGCTTAAAGGAAGAGAAGCGATAACAAATATATAGAAATGCTGTCATGCATCCAGTTTTTTAGCCTTTAAGGTGAAGAAGCTTGTTTTCCATCTGCATCTTTACAGATTGAGTGAAAAGGTTTTGATTGAACCATATCTGCTTACCTCATAACCATAAATCTGATTAATTTAATTCTATTGACATTGCAAGCAAAGATTAAATCATCAAGTTCTTTGGATCTCAGATTATAGTTTAAGTTCAGGGTACGTTAAATCCTCCAGGATTTATACGAATCTCCATCATAACATCAGACCAATTCTCTTTACCTGAACCTTTAACCACTTTGATTCTTCTTTTGTCTGCCAGTATTATTATTTTAAACATTTCATATTTAGTTTCTTTTCTGCGTATCAGATACATTTTATTTTATTTCTGTAAATGTAGAGAGGAAACCCACCTGAAGGATGATGTCCACACATTGTTGAATCTCCTTTTACTACATTTATAAGGAAGGTATAAATTATGCTGATTTTGATGTTATCCCTAAAACAAACGGAGGACCAAAACACATCATGAAATAAATAAATGTGAACGCCCATGAAAAAAAATATAGATATAATATTAAATTATCCATCTAATATAAAATGTAAACATTAAATATAACATAAAATTTTCAATTGCACCAAAAAAAAAAAAATATTAAATGTCCCATTAAATAACAAAAAATCTATTTACAATATATTAAATAACCAAATTGAATTAAAAAAATTAATTTATATAGAATGATTATAATTAACTTTATATGTATTGATAAAGCAAAGTGAAGTAATTCCAGTTCTTTTAGGGTCCATCTGTTTTTTTTTTGGGTTTTTTTTGGGTGTTTGGGGACGCTCTAAATAATCCCTCAATATATCTACCCCCCAAAAAATGGCCATTTGTTTCTCCCAACCTTTTATATATATTCATTTTTTTAATACAATTTTTTTTTCTTTTTCTTTTTTTTAATTTCATCTATAAAAGTATTAATTTGTGTTTATCCATAATATTTCAGATTATATCATTTAAAACAAATTTCTTTTATCACATTTACCTTTCCATTAAAAAGAATAAAACATTT
>NW_015151688.1:39357-41282 GCF_000732505.1 Cyprinodon variegatus
GATTAGATTAGATTAGATTAGGCCTAATAGATTCCTGTAATCTGTTGTTTTATCTCTTGCGATTTAACAACATGATTGAATTCAATGACTACGATTTCTCGTTCCTGCATCCTTCATCAGATCCACAGTGAAATGTCAACCAGCGCTTTAGTTATGCAAATAAAGAATAACATATATATGATAATAAAGATCAATTAAAGTCAAAATAGTCAAAATAAATATGAGAAACATTTAAATTTCAGGAACATAAAGAAACAGTGAGAGGATCTGTGTTCAATTCAGCAAAATAAAAAGCTGCATGTGAGGAAAGAAATAAACAGAAGAACAGAATGGAAAATAATCGTACTGCACCAAACCACTGCAGTGTGTCAAAACACACTATAAACCACATCCAGCTGCTTTTTGGTTTCACTTTGGCTTTAAACTCTGAACTTTTCTGAACTCTGATATAACTCAAACATTTATTTATTTCTATTGTTTTCAGTGATTGGCCTGGTGCACCCACATTCCCCCCACCCAGCAGTTATTTACATTAACAACTGAAAGTGCAAAGAGGTTTAATAGAAAATTCATCTGAGGTTTGCCAAGGGAGGGCAGCCTGTGGGAGCAAAGTGGAGGCATGATTAGAAGAGAAAAAGATAAGATATATATATAATCATGAAAAAAAAATTTTTTTTTATTTGAAGCCTGCAGCCCATCTGCTTTGAGTCAGTATGCAGCCCGCATACTGACTCACTTATTGTTGCAGTTCTTTGTTACTGCAACAGTTTTCCAAGTGGTACCTTGTGCAGCACGTTATGAGCATTATTAAACGTTCCTTATTTAGAACATTTGAACAAAGTTTTCATCATTCATTGAATATTTAAGTATTTTAATAAATAGCAGGCATCCTTGGGTTCACTGCCCTGTTGCAGTGCTTTTCTAACTCAGACCTCAGGACCCACTGTCCTGCTTGTTTCAGATATTCCCCTGCCTCCACACACCTGACTGAAATAAATTGGGGATTAGCAGGCCCCTGCAGCCTGTGGTGATGGCTGAGGAGGGAGTGCAAACATTTGATGCAGACGTGCTAGAGAGGAGACACATCTTAAACATGTAGACTTAGACAACTTTGTGTGTAAAAAACATTTTTTTTTTTTGTACGGCTTTCAGACAGTAAATGAGCAGCACCTTAGCAGTGGAATGAACATTTCCATTCCATAAAGTGCAGCAGTGATCAAATGTAAACAGCGTGTGAGAAAAAACATGGTGTAAAAGCGCAAAGACAAATATATATGGTGCAAATATGAAGAGTTTTGGATTGATTTTATCAGTGTGATGCAGAGTCTGTGACTTGATATAGGTTTTTTTTTTAAACAGTTCAGCAGTCTGATGGCGGTGGGGGAAAATGTGTTGCAGAATCTGCTGGTCCTGCATTGAATGCTGCAATGCAGGGGTTTTCAACGTTTTCCAGGCCAAAGACCCCAAACTGATGGAGCGAGGACCCCCTAATTATATATATATAGTATGAAGTTGTGTTATATTAAACTGATCCTATAGTCACTCTTACAGATGGAGTAATGTAATGAAAGCAATCCCTCCCTGGGATTATTAAAGTATTTCTGATTCCTGGTTGATGGGACAGGTGTTGTGAATGAAACGGTACCCAGATTGAAAGAGCTCCGGTGTGTCGCTGAATGTGTGCATTTATGACTGAAAGACATCTTCTGCCTCCATTTATCTGTTTACTGCAGTGGGTTGAATTCATGTCAATGTGGATTTAAAGATATTTCAATTAGTGAAAAAAAAACTGCAGGGGGGGAATATAAAAAATAGTTTAATCAACCATAACTTTTACAACCCCCATGCAGTACCTCTTTGAACTCCCTACGGGTCACGGACCCCCTGTTGAAGACCTCCACTGTAAAGTCTCTTCCCAGAGGGCA
>NW_015151688.1:43633-44960 GCF_000732505.1 Cyprinodon variegatus
ATGATCAGTCTTAGAAAGCATTAAGAAACTATAAACTCCAGGGCTGACAAAATGAACATTTTGGAACAGCTGAACCAGAATCCAGCTCTAAAGATAATGTGTGGAGTTAAATTAATGGAAAACAGATCCCCTCACAATCTGAGAGATTTGGAAGCTTGAATGTCCAACATCAACGCCTTGATGCCGGAAGTTTATAGACTCTGACCAAATGCAACAGAGTGCTGAAATAAAGCATTAGCCACAGGGTGTCTATATTTATTTAACTCACTTATTTATTTATATACTTTATCAGAAATAAATCTGCTTATTTTTCAGTCCTAATATACAGAAGAAAACTCACAGAAATCATTGAAAAAAATTCCAAAAAGTTTTCATAATGTTAAAAACATACCTTTTTAATAGTGCTGTGTCAAATTTCCACATTTGCAAATATTTCAATGTAAATTTTATCCATTTGGAAACATTTACAACGTTAACATTTTATTTTAATAAAAACATCGCAATCAGTCTGCTCCACTGGGCAGACTGATTCAGTTTGATTCAGTTCAGTTTATTTATACAGCGCCATATCACAACAAGTCTGATCTGAGTTTACAGGAAACAAACAATTAGAAATCTGTCCGTGTCGGTGCTGCTCAGTCTGCAGGCTTTGGGATGGACTAATCACTCTAAGATGTTTAAAATCCAGAGCTTCACATTTGAAAGCAGATGTTCTGCATGAAGGAGAAGACACATCTGGAGATGGAGAACTAGAAGTTATAGGAGTTCCTGTTACATGAAGGGCTGCTGCCACCGACTGTCAGACGCTCCAAAGCTGTTAAAGCATAAAACAAAGAGGAACCATATTACAACACATTATCACTGGGCAAACATTACAGTAACATTACCAACTGCATGACGACAGGTTTGACTCTAGTCTGTAAGGTCTGCTTCCTGCTGCAGATACTGAAAACAAAAGAACTGCATGTGAGTCCACTAAACTGTTCAAGCTTTAATCTAAGGCTTTCTCCAGGTTGATCCAGGGGAAAAATGACTTCGTCATCATGGTAGGCTTTGGCATAATTTGTTTAATTCATTCAGCATCTTAAAGCTTGGAGCAGCAAAGCAAATGTTGGCAGGCTTCCCTAATACACGGTTGATCATTATTTGCATTTTAAAACTCCTTCATATCTATTATGCATTAAATAAGTGAGAAAGCAACAGAAAAGACCAGTTTCCTGCCAAATAGTGAGCCTAAGCTGTTTGACTATATATTTTATATTTTATCAGAGATGGGAAGTAACGAAGTACAAATACTTCGTTACTGTACTCAAGTAGATTTTTCTGA
>NW_015151688.1:46637-48390 GCF_000732505.1 Cyprinodon variegatus
TCCACTTTTACCAGAGTATTTTTTTAACACAAGTACCTGTACGTTTACTCAAGTACGGAAAGTGAGTACTTTTGCCATCTCTGTATTTTATGTAGCACTGATTATATTCAACATTTTTGATTAAATTACTATCATGTGAGTATAATTTGCATACTTTTTCAGTATGCATGATTAGCTGAATGCATAATAAACACTTATGAAACACTTCTGAAGTGTTTATGGTTTTACAATTTATAAGAGGAGCCTTATCCATATCTAATGTCTTGGTCTGAATGAAAACTTATGTTAAACTGAAAACAAAGATGAAAATAGTAGGAACATGGCTGGATCAGGGCACCAGCTGGGCACCAGATGAGCATGTTATAAAAGAAAAAGAAAAAAAAACATTTAATGGTTTAGAGATTCTGTTTAATTCTCTGGTTTTCAACATTCAATCAAAAATAACAACCAGTTTTTCTCCTAATGGGCAAGTCCTGATAACCAACTCTGTAAAACATGATGCATGCTGGGAAAACTCTTAGTTTGCACCTTTTAAGATATTATCTGATTACCTGGGTATGAAAATCTCTTCTCTTCGTCCTCATTCTTAACTGCACTTTTCCCTCGATGGTAGGAGACTGTTCAGAGACAGAATGAGAAACATTGATTATTGATCATCTTGTCACCATGAGGGCTGTCCTTCAAAACAGGCTGTTAACTGGCCCCCAAAGTCATCTTCAGCATCATACAGCAGCCTACTGATGCCTGTGAACATCTTCTGACAGACCGGCTGCACATAAAAAGAAAAACGATCTGCAGTCAGGAGACAGATGTCATGATCCATTTCAACCTTCTTTGCTGGTTTTAGAGAAAATGTGATTGTTTTTTACTCTGCTAGTTTGATTCACATCTTACTTTCAAAGGATTTTGTGCCATTTAATTGTTAAAAGTCTTTGTAAACCAGTATTAAATATGGGGTTCCTCTAGGCTCCATTCTTGGACCCCTGTCATCCACTTGGTCCAAGATTGAGGCCATTACAAAACCCCTTATGACAAAAATGCTATGACATTCAGTTTATATGTCCACATCACTTAATGATAATAATCACTCAGCCAAAAGGGTCATAATTGTCCCTTTGTAAGAGATATCACATGTTGTGACACTAGTGCAATTCCTTAAAGTCATTTAGGTGATAATTATTCAGCCTTATCATCATCACCCTCAGCATCTTGAAATGAAGCCAGATGTTTTCTCCTTTTGTTAATAATGTCTAAATCCAGTAAAAGGTTCATGGCTATGAGCAGTATGACCTTAACTATAGCTTTCCTGAACACCAGGAGCTTTATGTGTTTTCTATCTGAATGTTGATGCATCTGGAAATCCATTTGTTGGCAAAATAAGGTGCAGAGAAGCAACCTGAGTTCATCTAGAAAAGGTTGCTTCTCAGTCAGAGTTACCCTAACAGGAACATTTCCAAGAACTCAAGAACATGTTTCTGCTCGAACCATCCAGTTGATTGCTCTCTACCTCAGTTAGTTGTTATATTCATGCTGATTTTTGCACAGTTTCTACCTTAGTCAGTTAAATAACCTGCTGCTGTCATTTTGCACATCTCTGATGTTGCTGCTATTTTCCAATATCCATTACTGTAAAAATGTCCATAGCTAAATATTGGTTATTAAATAATCATCATTCTGATCTTAGTGAAGCAGTGAGCAGATGGATCAGGTTCTTAGTGTGCTCTGACATATAGATGGAAATATCCAATAAATG
>NW_015151688.1:50075-57229 GCF_000732505.1 Cyprinodon variegatus
TTGTTATATTCATGCTGATTTTTGCACAGTTTCTACCGTAGTCAGTAAAATAACATGCTGCTGTCATTTTGCACATCTCTGATGTTGCTGCTATTTTCAAATATCCATTACTGTAAAAATGTCCATAGCTAAATATTGGTTATTTATTCTCCAGGTGAACAGTTTTATATTGCTGAAATACTTTACAGTATAGGATTTTATTGTTTATATTTGAAGTCTTCACTATTATGTTATTCTCATATATTTTTCTAAGGTCCACATTTGTGTGACCATTTTCAATAAACACCAGAATTTCCCTATTGTGGGACAATAAAGGGATTTTCAATTCTATTTTATGCTATTCTAACAAAAATCAAGTCTATTTTGGTTCTGATCCATATTCATGTTGATGGTGAAAACCTGATTTTCTCTTGGTTGTGGTGACCTTTAAATAATCATCATTCTGATCTTAGTGAAGCAGTGAGCAGATGGATCAGGTTCTTAGTGTGCTCTGACATATAGATGGAAATATCCAATAAATGGCTCCAGCGTTGGTTTGTGCTGAACTGTCATGGCTTCCTCACACCTCACTGATTCCAAGAGGCTGACTCACAGCAGAGCACAGAAAGCACAGAGGATGGATGATAACGGATCCCAATAGCTTTCATTAAACTTTATTTAAGAAATAACTGCCTCAGTCTATGAGAGCTTTGCTCTGCGTGTCTCAATGTTTTGGTAAAAAAAACAAACTTTGTATCATACAGAAACATAGATGACAGAAGTAAAGATGGCGACTCACCGCTGTGGCTCTGTGTTGGTCCCACCCAGCGATGTTGCCTCCTGTCTGATACTGAAAACACCAACATTGATTTAACACAGTGCCAGACATCCTCAATTATCTCTAAACTGGATTAGTTGTTCTTTGCAGTATTACTGTGTGTGTGCAGCTGTGCATGTCTTTGTACTCACGTCTCTTCTGCAGGGCCGTGACGGTGGGCCGGGTAAAGCGCATCAGCAACAGGATGATGAGCACAATGCTGAGCAGAGCAGTCACCACCTTGTAGGCGTACAGCTGCCCCTTAAAATCAGGGAGCTTCTCAACTGGAGACAAACAGAAATTATTCTGATTTTAACCACAGAAGAACTGAATTTATAACCAGTTTAATTAAAACAATGTTTGATTGGTGGTTTTACTGCAAATAAGATTTCAAAGCAAATAGATGTTATTGGTTTCAACATATAATAGGACTAAATTTAGGTATGAGGCGAATTAGTGACACTATTCAATTAAATTCAGTTTATTTCTATAGCACCAATTCACAACACATGTCATCTCAAGGTACTTTACAGTTCACCAGATCATCCAGTTAGATTGATTCAAAGTTTTCTATCTAAGGAAAACCAGCTGATTGCATCGACTCATTGACTCTTCAGCAATCCCTCACACTAAGCATGCTTGTAGCGACAGTGGAGAGGAAAAAACTCCCTTTTAACAGGCAGAACTAGATTCAGTGTGAGGCTGACTGGGGTTCAAGGAGACAGAAGCAGAGATACGAAAGGCAACGGTCAACCAGCTCCACAGGCACCAGGCATCAAGGGAACAACATTAAATGTTCAATCTCAGTATGTTGACATTTAATGCAGGTTTTTGCGCAGACAAGAGATAAGACTTGTGAAAACATACAACCTTAATATTAATTCTAAGTTATCATTTGTTCCAGTTTTGCAAAATGGAGCCAAACATCAACAAGACCGTATTTATGTTTTTAATTGTACAACCTAACTTTAGGTAATTTAGTGAGTTTATCAGTTATATTCTCTGCAGTCATACAGTGCATCATTGCCCTAACAAGGATCATGTTTAGTTTAAATCCAAACAGCTAAATGAAATAAAAAGTCATTTTATGGTATCTGTACCAGAGGAATGAGTTTAAACCATTATGTGCGTTAAAAACAAACCATGTTTGCTGTAGTTAGGCTGTGGCTGTAAAAGCAAACTTCACAGAGGGTCTGGGAAAAACTTACTGAAATAAACTGTATCTACCGGTAGCTTTATTTTATTCAGACAGTTTAGGTCAGTTCAGGTTTCGTTTCCAATGAACTGTTGATTCTACAATGGAACTAAAGTTATGATTGGAGAAACCAGAGATGTAGAACAAATCATCTGCTCTATGCAGCCTTGAGCCTTACTTTCCATAACAGAGCTGTTGAATAGAACTATATTAGCTGCAAACTGTGAATACTATGCAAAAGGAACCAACCTTCACATCTAAACTCAACTCCCTTGCATTTGGAAGTTGGGCTCTCTTGAGCAAGCACAAGTAAGGATCCTTCCTCAGTGAGGTTGTAGTATTTATTCTCCCTCTCATAGCTACTGTCCCACTTAGGCAAACCTTTACAGCCTCTTCTGTTCTGACACACATTTCCCAGAATCGTGTTAAATACGGATGGATTGCGGTGGCAGACAGGCAGGGAAGAGCTGTTGATGTTAAGGACCGGATGACCTCTGCAGATATATGTCCACCTGACTGTGATGATGCCCAGGGGGGGAGCCGGTCTGCTGGAGGGGGAGGCAGGAGCAGCTGGAGGCACATTGTTGCAGGGACAGGCAGTGGCAGTGTTATTGGGCGGTCTGGTTGTATTTGTGGTGTTATCATTATCTATGAAAAACACAGAACAAGACAAAGGTTTAAAATACTGAATGGAGATAAGAAAAGCTTCTGACTCTACCTTCATAAATACTCTGATGTTACAAACAGAAGTGAGTTTAGATGGATGCAGACTGGATGCCTGCTATAGAGACGAGGGAAAACATTTTAGGATGAGAAGTAAGATGCTGTTAAATAGGTTCATGGTTTATTTATTCACTGTTAACCAATCCACTGGAAAAATGATCTAGAAATAAGTAAAAAAAAAAACCTCTTGAATTAAGTTTATTTACTCTTAATTTGAGCAGGTAAATGAGATAATTTGCCAATGGAATGAGCATTTTACTCTTACTATAAGATATTTAGATAAAATGCACTTGAAAAGAGACAACGCAATTGTTTTTTCTTGTTTTAAATTTAAATTGTCTCGTTCCATTGGCAAAATGTCTCTTTTGCCTCCCCAATCCAAGAACAAATGCACTTATTTGAGGCTGTGTTTTTAACTCCGGCTCCAGGTGAGAGGCTGAGCTTCAGCGTCTATCTCCGGCGGTTACGTCTCATCACAGACACACTAAACCACAAACATACCAACACCTTTCAGGGGCAGTATGGGACTAGAGCAGGTCAGACTGTGTGAGGACAGAGAAGCACCAGACGCCATGACCGACTCCCACGTCAGTCAGATCCACCTCAGGCATCAGTGATCGACTGATTAGAGGAAAACGGAAGATGTTAATGAGCTAATTATTACGGAAGGAAGATAACCTACTCTGACTATCTGCTTGATAGTCAAAGTAGGTTATCTTTGGTGGTTAGAGCTCTGAGTCTGAGTGTCTGTCTTTCTGAATGATAACTAACCACCAGTTCAAGGTCACAACCAGAAACTTTCTCTCATGACCAAAAGTTTCGACTGAGGCAAACAGAGTAGACCAAGCAGCAGGGTAGATCAGACCCGTTTAACATGTATGACTTTCTGCTCTGTGATAAAACAACCGAGAACTCAATGTTAACATGGAAAACATCCAAGCTCCCACAGAACGCCGTACCTGTAAGGAACAGAGCAAACAGACACTGAGCAAACATTTCCTGTCTCCTTTTTTATTTCGATTCTGATTCATTCATTTTTCAGTAAAACCCGTGTTCAAAATCGACTCCTCCCTGCTCGGGAAAAACAGAGAAACTCCAACTACACTTTAGTTCATGATGATTGTCATCCATCAATGCTTTCTATAATTAACAGCAGATGTTCTTTTTTTCATGTCCTGTTTGCCAGCATAGCAATAATAATGGATGTCCCAGTGCTGGATAAGGTTCTGATTAGTAAATAGGTATGAAACTTGATTAGAAGTTTAAAAAAACGTATTAAATAGAAACTGAGACAGAAAGGGAGGAAGGATAAGGAATAAAAGAAGAAAGAGAAGGATGGAGGAAAGGATTATAAAGAGAACAAAGGAGAGAGGAAAAAAGCAAAAAAGAAAATACAAAATAACTTTAAGAGGTTTTTATCCATGACTGCAAGAAACAAGAAGGGAAAGAAGAAGAGAAAAAACATCAACCATGATAAAATGATGGATGTTAACATGTGCAAACAAGCATTGAAAGGAGGATTAGGCGCTTTAATACAGGACTGTTCATTGATGGGCCCCCGACCTATGGGGCCCTCCAACAAACCTCAGTGGCCCCTAGTTTAGAGCGATTTAATGAATGCATCATCATTAAAATGATTTATTCCCATCCATAGATCTAGTAGAACCTGCAGCTCGTTCATTGAACTGAATCCGGTCCTGCTGTTAGACTCACAGGTAGAAAAACAAGGCAGAGAAAGAAAAACGGCTGAAATTCCTCCTCTTGGTTTCATTTTGTAACAATGGCCGCTCGTCTCCAGCCCAGAAGCCACGGCTTTATAATCAGCTTTACTCTGCATAAAGTCCTGGTTAGGATTCCTGAAGCCTGCTGGTCTAATAACATCCTGAATCTGCTGAAACGCCCTAAATGCTTTGCAGTTCAGTCTTCTTTTATTTTGTGTTCTGTTTGCTCTGAAACGATGGGTTCCTGAAGCTATTCAAAAGAACATTCCTGAATACCTGCTAAGATTAGTAACAGTCCAACAGGCTCCTCTTTTAAAACACCTGGCTCTGATGCAGTAAAAATATTGACACCATGAGGAATGTTTTTTGAAGATTTCTTACCTTTAATTTTATATTTATCCTATACTAATTCCAAAAAAGTTAATTTTGAAAACATGCTAATTGAAATGGACGAACAGGTCCACCCCTTTGGAATAGGGGTTGTTTAGCTTCTTTGTTAGCCTGCAATGTCCCAAACCTGTCTATGTCACTGAAAGGGGGTCGTTAAAGGGAATTGTTGGCCTGGCTGTACAGGCCGGGTCTTGTGTTCGCAACCCCAACACCTTTACAGCGAAATGATAACAAAAGAAGCCAAATGACCCCCATTTTAAAGGGGTGAACCCATTTGTCCGTTTCAGTTTGCACGCTGTCTAAGCAAAAACAAGGTTGCGTTTTTTCTGACATTTTGAATTGAAAAAGCTTCCTGGATAGGAAACGAAACGTCTTCAAACTTGGAAACAAAGTCCAGTGGATTGTTTTTTTTTTTTTACTTTTTTTGAATGACTGTGACCTGGATGACAGAGAATGTAACCCAGCATCCTGTACTAATCAAAACAAGTAAAGATTCAGAGAAAGATGAAGCAGCCTGGATACATCAGTCCACGCGGCGCTCGCCCTTAGAAACTCATGGTTACTCTATCAGCATCTGGACCTTTTTTTAGATATTGACTCACTCTACTTCACAAAGCTTCTTTTCTTTTGTCATTATCACATCGAACGGACTGATATGATGATGGAGAGAAGATCCCTCTCCAGCTTTCTGGCAGAAACTTAAAAGTTTTGGGTCCAAACTGCTGAACTTTGCTTCCACCTCTACAGGAAACCCAGCTGCTGGTGTTTGACGTTATCTTTTCAAACTGTGGTCCAAAGTTTTTTATTTAGTGTCTGAAAGATTTTCCATCAAAGCTTTCAGAATAATCCTGCTTCCAACATCAGATAAGCAAAGAATAAAGGAAAAGCAACCAGAACCAAGCAGAACCTCCTGCAGATTCTTATTTAAATTTTATTTTCTTAACAGCCTCCCTGTTTTGGAGAAATGTCCATTTTCACGCAGGATGCTGAGTTTAAAAGCTGGAGCAAATATGGTTATTACACCTACTTCTTCAATTTTACCTGTTTTATTCAGAGAGGTTTTACTTTTCGCTGGTTTAAAGTGTCCCAAAAACATTTTTTTTTTCCCTTCAAATTGTTCCCAAAAAGTAAAAAAAAACCCAACCCACTTTTTAACTTACGCTGGAAGGACTTTGCCCTGGATGGCTGAGAATCTTCAGCAGCATCCTTCAAATTGTTCATCCAGTTCTAATACTTTACATCAGATCAGTTTTTCAGATCTTAACAGATGTTTTCCTCCTTCTATCTGTCTTCTCTATCTGATACCATCACAGTTTTGCAGGTTGCAGCAGAAGCACTTTGAGGTGCAAACGTGTCAGTAGCGTGACGGGTTGGTTTAATCCACCATTAAATGGATGCTAAAGCTGCTCAATGCCAAAATGATTGGACTGATATCTACAATGTTTGACCTAAAAGGCCTGCTAGTTTTTGGTTACATAACTTAAATCTTCTTGAAGTCTTCCTAAGGAGTTATAATATTTTACTTAAATTAAAATGTACCTTAACCATCATCAGGAATTCTTTCTTCAACATGAAACCCGTGTAAGTTTAGAGGAAGTTTGTCTAAATCTGTTTATATATTGAGCCAGCAGCCACTGAACCAGCTGACCAATGAGGAGATCTCCATAGGTTACCATATTCCAGCCAAGCTTAGAGCAGAGGCCTTTTCTCCTAACTGCCTGCTTCTTTCTGTTTTAATGCTGTTTTCATACAAACACTGATAAACTTACCTGCTGAGACAAGTGAACAAGCTGCGATGATCAGAACAAAGCTCAGCTCCATCATAGGGGGGAGAAACTGATGAAGAGGAAAAATGGAGGATAGGAAAGACGCTTGAGCTCAGGTCGACACGCCAACAACAGCAGAAGTGATGAGAAAGGAAATGATGCAGAGCTGCAAAAACTCCTCAGCCCCACCACCACCTTCTCCATGCCGTGAAGAAGTTCATCCACAGATGGCGGCTGCAGCTTTTGCAAAAGAGCAGATTTCCTCTCATCAAAGCAAACTGGGTGAAAAAGGGGGTGGAGATAGAGAGAAAGAGCGATGAACGTGTAGGAAGCAGGAAGAGATAGGAGAAGGTAGTGAAGAAAAACACAACTTTAGCTGCTTTCAGTATCCTGGGTTGCTGTGAGGGACACCAGATGTAGTGTAGAACTATCACACATAGATCTACACCACAGCGATATGATGATAGAATCACTGAATGATGTAAAGGACTCTTCTTTTTTTCATCCTCCTATTTATTCAAACTCACATCCTTTCTTAATACTATTATAATGTTACTGATGAC
>NW_015151688.1:58470-66058 GCF_000732505.1 Cyprinodon variegatus
ATGATGGAAAATGGATGGATGGATGTTTGCTTCTATTTAGATCTGGGATTCCCAAAGCTTGGTTCGTGAGCTGCCACTAGGGGGGGGCAAGGGATGCAGAATGCAATGACAGTCTGATAATTACAGTTAGATTAATTTTCTCAAACAAACAAGAAGTGTAAATAAACATTTATGTTGAAAACACTTCAATTCAAACTGTAACTTTAGTAAATAATTAAAATTTGTTGACAGGAAATCATATTTAATAAGAACAGCTTGGGATTTAGCTTTGCACCCCCCTTCTGGGTCCCAACTGGCTTTATTCACCCCCAAATAATTATTAGACCGTCAATACATCTTTACATCTGGCGCACCCCAGGGGTATCCCTGGTTCATAACATCAGGAATCTGATTTCTATTTAGCTTCTGAGTCCATATTGCTTCAAAGACAATAAATGGAGCAATTGAATGAATTGACATACTTATAAACATACATTCACATATTCAAACATCTTCATTCATGCCGTTATTACCTGTCCTGCATGACCCAAGCCATCCCATCCACAGAGAACCCATGGCTGTTCACCGGCCTTCTTTACATCTTATTTCTTTTTAAGAAAACCAGTTTGAGAATGAAAAAGCTTCATCCATTGATTTCCAGACTTTTAAGCCATTTAGTGAAATCAGAGGTGGAACCAAGCTATTGTTCCTCCAAGTCTCCAGCCTTTATATTCAAGTCTGAGTCAAGTCTCAAGTCAAATAAGTCAGAAACTTCAAATTTCAAGTCTTTCCAATTATTTTTTGTTTGTTTTTATATTTGATAGCAAAATGAATTACATGTCAGAGTAAATAATTAAACATGTTTTTTTATTATCTGCATGTTTTTCTCTTTGCAGTAAAAGCTGGATTAGACCTTCCTGATGTAAACACAGCATGACGCATCGACTAGACTATTGGTGTCAAACTGTCGACTTGGAAAATCAAAACTCACTCATGCCTGAATATAAAGTCATAAATTGTGTGAATCAAGTACATCTGACTTGGGTCCCCATGTTTGACTGAAATGCTCTTTGTTTGCATGTTTGATTGAGCACATATGATTTAGAAATGGAAGATCTATATCCAGCCATTCAGCAAAGATGCTGCTACATGGCTGTACAACTTATCTTTGGCATTTGACCAATTAGATGAGCCATTGAATGATAGATTATCTACTGGAAATTAAGTTAGAAAAAAAAAGTTATCAAGTCAAGAAAAAAAGATAAAAATCTAATTGAAAAGTTATAAAGTTAATAAGCCTAGTTAACAATTATATTTATGTTTATAAACTAAAAAATGTCAGTGCCAGTATCAGCATTAATGCCTCTAAGGTTATGTTGGACCAAAAAAATGTGTTTCTTTAACTCTGAGCGTTTTTCATGAATTTCTTATAGAAACACTTTTGTTGTTTTTCTTAATATATCAGGGGAAGTTGGCGTTTCTATCACATTGACAATTTTTACCATCAAAACATCCATATTTTTAGAATATAACAAAGGTAATTAAGTCTCGGATTCTAATAAAACTATTGGTTTGAAATGTAGATTTTCAAAGGATTTCACTGAGTGCCCTATAAAGGGTTAAGACTTTGTCAAAGTGGAAAATAAAAGTTGATCTTCTCTCCTGAAGCACTTTCGAAAATACCGATCTCTAATTTTTATCTAACCTCTAAAAGCTTCTCCTTTTTCCTTTAATGAAGCGTCTCAATTAAAGAAAATGACGACTCGACAGGAGTAAATTAGTTCAAATGAATGTTTAATTATTCACAACAAAAAGAGATAAGATTTTAAACAATCTACATATTTTTCTCTTGTAATCAGAAGATGAAATCAGTCCATCTTTATGTCATTACCCTCAGAATAATAGAAATTTCCAGCCAATCTAATACATTTTTTTGTGCTTCTTCTAAAACACTAGAATCACTATCACCATCAGCCCACTTGGTCCTGCAGATGACCTTCGCTCAGCAGGAGGATATGAAAGCAAACCGCTGTCCACTAGGTGAAGAGGCCCAGAGGAAACCATGGCGCTCTGCCTGGGGAGGAAACCATGGCGCTCTGCCTGGGGAGGAAACNGTCAGGTCAGCCGTATTTCACCTGCCTCCATCACTGATTGCCTGATGGGGGATCTTTTCAGCTCGCCATTGATGTCGGACCGCAGCAGGTTGTGAGTCAGACGGATCCATTTCGGTGAAACATCACGACTTAAAAACTGCTTTGATCAGAGTTAACCCTTCATGACCACTGGGACTGGGAGGGCGGTCTTTCTCAGCACGGTCTCTCTGTGCTTTTGATGCTCTTAGCTGACCTTTAACCCCCCACCATGGTTCATGTAGTTCAAACAGAAAAGTGCTGATGATCCTTAGGCCCGCCCTGTTGGATGGATAAACGTTCAGCTGGTGAAGGCCAAAGCAACGTCCTTTTCAAAGCAGCAGAACTGCTTCCTGTTCACTGATGCTGGGCTGATCAGAAACCGAACCAATCAACTGATAACCCATCACCTTTGACCCTGGATCCTCCAGGATCCCACAGCCCAGTCTGACCACACCTTCCTGCTCATCACAACGCAAACCGATCAGTGACGTCAGTCAGCACCGCTGCTCTAGAAACCCACAGATCTTCAATTTACAAACGCTTCTGAAACCTTTATTTAATGACTAACCTATTTAAAAATAAACCTATTTGCAAACAAACTGTGTATTTTAATGAAAGGCTGAAAATGTAGATGTGATTCAGTCTGAAATGGTAGCAAACTATTTCAGGAGGAGTCTGACTTCAATCCTATGTTTGATGCATAAACCATCTGCTTAGAGGAAGCAGATCATTGGTGGTGATCAGCAGGTTTAGAGCAGCTGAAAGCTACTGAGAGAGAAAAACATCAATAAAGCCTGGATGATAAAGGAAAGCAGTTATTATTATCATTCGCTGGTAAAAGCCGACCAGGAAAATCACTGACCTTTGACCCTGACCTGCAGCATGTAAAACTGACCTGTTAGGGTTCTGTTTAGAGGACATGGACATCCTGAGTGCTTCACACTGTCCATTCACTAGGAGAGCCCCCCCCCACTGCAGGGGCAGGGAGCCGCCATCTTTACCAAACAAACATATTCAGCTTTAATTGTTCATCTTTTTCCTTTCAGTGCTATTATTTGGATAGACAGTGTTACACAGGAACACATGCTGTATTTATTACTGATGTTTTATGGGATGTTTTCAGTCAGTCTACCGTCAGTTCAAGCTTTTTTTCATTTTAGGAAACTGTTCTTCATTTGCTTGATCTTCAATAAGAACAACAAAAAAAAAAAGCTCAAACCAGAAGTTTAGGAGCAAACGACTTAAACTCCTCATTAACCTCTGGTTGGGACCAACTTGCGGCGCCCGACTCCTGCAGGTCGCTACTCTGGTTGACCTCCAGGCTGGATCTAAGGGAACCTGATCGTCCAAACAGCCCAGGAGCTTAGAAACCCCGCAGCTCCCATCATCAGCACCACCGTCAGCTGAATCACTGGAACAGATTCAGGGCTAAATTCCCTCTGAACACTGGAAAGAAACGTCTCGTTTTATTAGTTCAGTGGTTCCTGAAGGAGCCGAACAGATCAGAGCACCAAGTTTTAGAGACACGTCCCCGTTTCTGAATAAATGGTGAAGCTCAGCGCTACGTAGAACCACATCCTAGCATCTCCTTCAGCTGCAGACGGGAGCTGGTAGGAGCTTCCAAGGCAGGATGTCCCGGTATTTATCTAAAACATTTCATTTTCTCACACAGTCGATTTTAGATGTTGCCTATAAATCAGTAGAGTTGGTGTGATGCACAGATTATAGGTTCTGATCATTTGCAGATTAACAGGAACCATGTCTGACCACAGGAACCCAACCAACTCAGACCAGTGAAGCTTCTATCTAGGTCACCATAATGTGGTCAGCTTAGGTTGCTTTAAACAAGGCTTAACTTAAACACAACAATGACAGAGAATGATTCCCTCAGTGGAGAAAAAGAACAAAGTAAAGATGGATTGTAGCTCAGAGCTGATGGAAAATAAGTTAACTAAGTTTTCTTTGGTTTCCACCAACAGAACGAAGCTCCATCTGAACACCAGCTATTGCATGAAGGCCTTCGCCTGCTGCTGGGGAGCCAATCAGACGGCAGAACGACTCCGAGCTGCATTGAAATGGAGAAAATAAGGAAAACAGAGACGCTTTGCTTCAGGTTCCTCCTCCGCCTGCTTTAGTTTCCTCGGTGACAGAAGTGAAATATCCAGGTGGAGCGGACAGACGTGACGATCACATTGTTCTTAGTGTTACGACAGAACATCACTTCAACAGGGGGGATGAGGGGGGAGACGGTGAGGGAGAGGAGCGCCTCAACACCTCAAAGCAATGAAACGACCTGAGACTAGTGTGGGGGGGGCATGCTTCAGACTGATTTAATGAAATAGTGCAACAAAGTCAAGTAAAGCAAGAGACCTCTGGAGTGGATTGTGGAGGAAGCAGCGTAGAGGAAAAGAAAAAACCTCAGGGAGGGCGGGGGGGATGGGGTGGCAGTGGGGGCGGGGTTTCAGGAGTACGGCTGGGGAACGCCGTACCCCGCCCTGTAGATGGGCTTCCCTGGTGGAGACTGAGGAGAGGAAAACGCCGGCCCGGCTGGGTAGCTGTAGCCGCCGTAGCTGTAGGAGGCCGGGTAGGGGGCGGGGCCACTGGGGGGGTGGCTGGGGGTGTACTGACCAAACGCTGAGCCAGGGTGTGGAGCTGGGAACGGGTGCTGGGTCGGGTAGGGGCAGGCGACGGAGGAGGGAGGCCCGAACGCAGGTCTGGGCCCAGAGTAGCCTGCAGCCGGGTACGGACTGAACTGTGATGGAGGAGTGTTTGGGATCGGCCCTGCCGCCGCCGCCGCCGCCGCCGCCACCACAGGGGGACGGTTAGGAGGAGAGGCGGGATACGGGCTGTATGGAAGCCCAGGGGCTCCCACCGCAGACGAGGAGGCGGTCTGAGAGGAGTTCGGGTAGCTGGAGGACTGAGGGTTGGAGTTTGGCTGCTGTGGATTCGTGGCGGTGGCCGTCGTGGTGGGCAGGTTCCAGGAGGAGGGCGTGGCGGCGGGGTTAGGGGCGACGCCTGCTGATGAACTCATGGCAGTGGGATTGCTCTTGTCCCTCTGTCGCAGGATCTCTTGGAGTTTCTCCATCTGCACCCGTCTCTTGTGAGCGAGGGAGCGCAGGAGGAGGAAGCGCTCAAAGAAGGACTCCAAAGACAGAGATCCTTCCAGGAACTCGTCCGCCAGAACCTGCAAACACACAGAGATCAGCGTGAGAGGATGACGGACAGAACCCACCCAACATCAGACCTGTGGAGGTCTGGAGATCCACATCTGGTTCTGCTGGAGGTTTCTTCCTGTTCAAAGTGAGTTTTCCTCTCCACTGTCGCTACAAGCATGATTAGTGTGAGGGATTGCTGAAGAGTCAATGAGTCGCAATCAACTGGTTTTCCTTAGATAGAAAACTTTGAATCAATCTGACTGGATGATCTGGTTGAATTGTCTCTATAAATTGCCTTGAGATGACATGTTGTGAATTGGCACTATAGAAATAAACTGAATAGAAAAGAATCAGGTGTCTAACTGGAATTCTATCAGGCCCAGTCTTTCAGAACCATCCTGCAACATCTGGATCCTCATCTGTCCAACACACCTCATCTAGAACTGGAGCTCCTCCTCCCCTCATTGCTCCCCTTCCTCAGAGGGAGGAGAGGAGGACTAATGGCCAGATACAGCGGGTACGGAAAGTTTTCACACCCCTTTAAATTTTTCACCATTTGTTTCATTACAGTCATTTGCTAAAATCAAAACAGTTCCTTTTATATCTGATTAATGAGCACTCAGCACCCCATCTTGACAGAAATACAAAAATTTATAATTTTTTTTACAGATTTACTCAAACTGAAATATCAAATGGTCATAAGTATTCAGACCCTGTGACACTCATATTTAACTCACATGCTGTCCATTTCTTCTGATCCTCCTTGAGATGTTTGTGCTCCTTCATTGGAGTCCAGCTGTCTTTAATTAAACTGATTGGACTTGATTAGGAAAGGCACACACCTGTCTATGTAAGACCTAACAGCTCACAGTGCATGTCAGAGCAAACGAGAATCATGAGGTGGAAGGAACTGTCCAAAGAGCTCAGAGACTGAATAGTAGTAAGGCACAGGTCAGGCCAAGGTAACAAAAGAGTTTCTGCAGCACTCAAGGTTCCTAAGAGCTCAGTGGCCTTAAGTAGAAGAAGTTTGGGACGAGCAGAACTAAATTTATGACTAAATAAGCAAAACATATTTTCTTAGACATTGAACTTATAGAATCATAAAAACAAATGAATAAAATATGAGAAGCACGTCTGATTTCAGGACTGCTTAGTTGAGCAGTGGGTAGCACTGCAGCCTTGCAAGAAGGTTCCGGGTTCGATTCCCAGCCTGTTCTCCCTGGCATGTGGGGTTCTCTTCAGGTACTCTGGCTTCCTCTTACTAAAGGGCTGGTTATACTCCAGCAGTGTGTCACAGTGAGCTTGTTGCAGGTATGCTGCAGACATTTTTTATTTATGTCCAGTATTGAATCATAGTCTGCGCTATGTGATTCCACGCCACAACGCAAAAGGGGAAAATTACAAACTAGCTGTGGGTCTAGATACGGCCGAGGCGGCGTGGAAGTGGGGGCAAGGAACTGTCCAACTACTGAGGGACATGAGGGCGAAAAAGTGCAGGGATCCAGGTGGAAAAAGGGTCCCAGCATTCATGCACACCTCGCTCTTCTAGCTGGTCCAACTTCACAAGTCGCTTCCCATAATGTTGGCCATACAAATAAAACAAGCCCATAAGGTAGCAAACAGGAAATAAGCACAGTGTAGAGCGGATGTTGATTTGACCAATCAGAGGCCTCCTGTCTGCGGTCACCTACACTTTGGGAGAGGGGCAGCAGAGTGTCTGCGGAGCGGGCAGGAACGTCTCTGCGTTCACCATGACCTATACCCAGACGACCTAGTTTCGAAGTATAAATCAACCTTAAGGAGAATGTGTGTGAATGGTTGCTCTGTTCGTATTTATGGCCTGTGTCCTCCGAAGGCCAGATTCGAAGGCCAATTATGTCATAGTGAGGCACCGAGGTCTGTTTGGGCTCCAAGGTTCCTT
Source organism: Cyprinodon variegatus (assembly GCF_000732505.1). Lineage (NCBI taxonomy): Eukaryota > Metazoa > Chordata > Actinopteri > Cyprinodontiformes > Cyprinodontidae > Cyprinodon > Cyprinodon variegatus. Next base: position 65,658 of record NW_015151688.1, read on the forward strand.
GTTATGAGGCCTACAAATGCGTGCTTCTTTTAGCCCAATTTGAAGGACGGCTCCGATGTATCCTCGCTATCCTTGGTTTTGCCAGGATTAAATGCGAGACCAAGTAAGCTGGCTGCTCCGTAATCAGAGGAAAAGGTACTTGGTGCCTAACAGTGGTGAATATTGGAAGTTAAGTGTAATAAAAAATAAGTTTGAATAGTTCCGTGAACTATAGTTTTAATGGTTATTGAGTCAGATATGTGGTGGTAATGTTTGGTTTATCTAAGCTGTTACTGAGTAAATGAGGTTGGCTGTAATTTAATGACAGACTAATATATCTGCAGGGTGGGAACTATAAATCTGATAGGAGTTTTATTTTTTTATTGCTGTTTTGCACAATTTGCTTAACTTATTATTTTTTT